>NC_133204.1:20854245-20886745 GCF_958299795.1 Porites lutea
CCTCGATTTTTTCCGAATAGCATCAATTCCCTTGGCCCATTCCTCGGGGTCATCAGAATCGATCACTAATGACTTGCCTACAGTGAGACCACGAAGGACTTCCCCGAATCCGGAATTTCCACTAACCAGAATGGGCAGACCAGCAGACATGGCTTCAAGTGCTGTCAAACCAAATCCCTCTGTTCTTGATGGCATAATGGCCATATCAACTTCACAAAACAACTCTTTCAATTTTTTCTTGCTTTTTATAAATGATCTGACAGTCAGCTGGTTCCTTGAAATGCCAGTTTGGAGTAAGATTTCTGCGACTTCATCCTGCTTTCCGTTAGGAGCACCAACAAAAATCAGACGGTAAGAGCTGTCCTGCAGCTCGACAATGGCTTTAGCAGCAATGTCATAGCCTTTGATACTTAAATCTTCAAAATCGCCACGACCAATGGTTAGCACTTTGAAAATTGCACTTTCTTGTGTAGCATGCTCAATATCGGAAAGCTCTGCAAAGGAACCCGGTACGAACTGAATGATATCTTGGTGAGATGAACGCAGTTTGGATGAGTAGGCTTCCTTCAGCTTGGGTCCAACTGCCACAACGACATCTGCAATTTTACACAGGTCAACTTCAGCCCTGTTTTTCCCTTCTCCTTTGGCAATTGCGCTAGGATAGTTCTTATGCATTGCTAGTTCTTCAGGTTCCGTATGCACAACCTGTACCCACTTGCAACAATGAGACTCTCTGATAATTTGGGCTTGTTTACCAAGCTTTGCACCATGGCCAATCACAACCTGAATGTCAAGGTCTCTTGGTGGAAAGCACAACCAGACAAGAGGATTACTAAAACCGGGGCGACGCTGTGCCTCGCTGATAGAAATCTTGTGACTTTCAGCTACTCTCTTGTCTTCTTCACTACACGCAAATTCAGGTGCAAGAATGGTGACTTCTACGTTTGCGTGTTGTGCCAAATTTATAGCAAGAGTCCTGTTCATTGTTGACAATCCACCCTTTGACGATCCCCATTCATTTGCTAAGAGGGCAACTTTCAAAATTAAATGTTCTGCATGACTTCGTGCAGTAGTAAATGCGGATGGAAGAGGATGCACTTCCTGTAATAAAAGCAAAATTAATAGTTTAAAATAGAACTTCGGTGACTAGGGTGGTGGTTTCTATTAAAAATTAAAAACAAAATTTGGCAAACCTGATAGTACTATGCTCAAGATGATGTACACTTACTGAACAGTAACAAACCAAACTTTGCTAAGGAAAAAAACCCAGCCAGTAGACGTACTAAGGTATTAATATTGATTTCACTAGTAGACTTGCAGCCAATAATTTTAGCATGTCAATTATTTATTCATTCACTTACTGATTTATTTATTACATATTTAAACAGGGATATATTTTAGCCTTAAAGAATGCCATGCTGCGCAGTTCACATCCTCATAATCTTGATGGCCAATTTATCGATTCAAAGGCTGACGTTTAAAGGTAAACCGCTTCGTCACAGTAAAGTATTAAATGCTTGAATTATCAGACTTGATTCAGACTTTACCAACTCGCTTGAATTTTTAAATTCAGCTACATATAGACGCCTTCTAATGATGTCGTCTGTAACCTTTGTCTTACACCACGGACAGCATTATGGTAAGCTAAATGGAGTTCAACTTGGTGACTACCCCGACATCATCTTTCTCCAATCTAATCAGATGCACATGACACAGACTTCTTAAAAGCTTTTTTAATACCGCTTAGATAGGTGGCTAGTCATTCATTGACATAATATTTAGCAAAAGCAATACAGTCGAATCTCTACTATTGGCACCTCTTCAATAACGATCAGCTTTTTCAGTCCCTACAATATAACTCTTGTATTAATTTATCAAAAGCTGCCATCTCCCCGCAACGGCAACGGCCACTAGATTGCGTCCCAACTTCCAAAATAACCTCTCTACAATGGTCTTTTGAAAGTCAACGGTCTTACTGGACGTTACTCGCTATAATTGTTAGCAGTTTTGTCGTTAACATTTGGTTTACATGGTGTACATTAGAGGGATTTTCGTATGACCTTAAAATGAAAATCGCGAACAAAACAGAAATAAGAAACGAACGGAAATAGAGCGATTTGATTGGTTAATTGAACGCATACAAACGCGCGTGGCTTTTGGTTGGTTAAGCGAACGCTCGGGTGTGAAATTTCTAGAAATCAATCGATACTTTGCTTTGATGTCATACTGTAACACGATTGGCCAATCGAACAATGCCTTCTCCATATTAGGGTTTTCTTTGGCGTGAAAACGAATAGTCCATGTTTTGATCCTTTCATCCATTGGCAGATAAAACAGATAACGAACACTTACCAAAACCATTTTTCAAGGTCATACGAAAATCGCCGCAGTCTATTTTCAGGATTGTCGGTGTTACGTATTTAATATGTATAATGAGTAATTATAAGCCTGAAAGCATTGCCTTAGGTTGAATTTAGTTACTTCCTACCTTAGTTGGTCTTGGTAAGAACCACTTTTCCTGTCCTCTAACTGTGAGTAATTCCCCTGAGGGTTTCTTTTTGCAAATCAGTGGGTCCCCTTGTTTTAACTCAAGGAGGTGAAGACAGTGTTCATGAGTACATGCCATCTGATTGTGGCCTGAGCACTCTTCTAGCTGACAGTATGGACAGGCGACCCGAATCTGATACTGCAATCCACGTAGATACAGAAGATCATTTGACAATGCTTTCAAAGTTGCCTCAACAAACTCACGCACCTGAACTGCCACCTCGCTTGTGTCATCCTCTGAGATATGCTGACATTGCGCTCTTTGCTTAATAAAAAACTTTATGAACTGTTTCTTACAGATAAGGACGAAATCATGGACAATTTGCCTTCCAATGACGAACCATGCTCCGCTTTGGTATAAGGTGGGTGGCTGAGTTGGACCAGCCTCAGAACACCACCCGATGAGCCCAGAAACAAGTCGTGTGAACAGGCCATGGGGGACAAAACCAGTGACAAAGTAAACATAAAGAGGACAAGGGTCAGAGCTTGAGGGTACCATGGCACAAAGTAAATCAGGTGGCACTTTGAGTTGAGATGGTACAAAATACTTTTTATCAGTCTTTGCAGGTGAAAATTTTGCAATCAAACCAAATTGTTCCATCATGTCCAAAATGTCCTCCCTGACAACGCCCTTCAGAAGAAATTTGGAAAACACATGATCAACCAGTTCCATGCTGAGGACGCCGCTTTCTTCAACTTCCTTCCAGTGTTTTGAAACCTTGGGCTCCTGAGAGATAATAAAATGAAGAGTGATTACAGGGCAACCAATATGAAAGAGGAAACTCTTACAACAAAGAGCTAATGTATTTTGGACTTACCGTGTTAGTAAAGTATGGAATGGTGATCAGCTGCCTAAACAGGTCTATCAGCCACTTGGCACTCAAAATGACTGTGCAGGAGTGCCTTATAATTATCCCCAGGTCATGATAGAAGTTCACCATGGTGGTAAACTCTTCCTCGTCATTAATAAAGCACTTATCCTTAGCGTAGGTTCGGAGTTGTTCTACAGTCAAATGATAAACTTCCCTGGACAGCAAGGCACTGATGACCTTCTCGAAGGTAAGCCACCTAGTATTCAAAAACAAAAAATGATATGAGCATAAATTCAACACAAGGTTTCAGGTTACAGCGCAGTGAACTTGATTTAGTACAGCTACATGCCGACCTTCCGTAACCTACTAGGCAAGGGTGTCAACGTCACCAGATAATTTCACCGAATATAAAGCCTGGCTTGTTTATGTTTTACCCGGCGTGAATCAAAGTCTGAGGGTCGAAATGTACCTGCCTGCAAGCACTCATTTGTTAAGGGTCACATTATGTTGCTTACCTGCGACTGCACTGTACATTAACAAGATACAATTCCCTTTCAGCAACTTCTATAGTATTCCTATATCACGACATTTTCTTGTACAAGGTTATTTAGACACATTTTAGAATATTTCTTCTGCTCTGTGTCTTGTTAAGACTGGTTTTTGGGACTCAAGGTGGTCAATGGTTGAAACCGATCTAAATACAAGCTGGTCTCTGAAAAGGCCTTGACATAAATAGAGAGGAGTTGCCTACTCCGAGTTATGAGCTCCTGACATCGGAGACCTTATCATCGCTCCCGCTGCTAGGTATGTCTCAGGTTACCTCGCCCTACCTAGGTAGGGCAATGCTATTGCCACATTTGCTGAGTGGACATCATCCTTGTTAATAAGATCAAGTGGAAAACCGTGCCCGTAGGCAGAAACAGTGCATCTTGAATGTCCTGTCTTTTTTTTTGGGGGGGGGGGGGGGGGAAGGGGGCGGGGCGTCATCGAGTATTGCATATACAATCTTGCACCTGTCTCGTTGAATGTTTTGTCTTTGTTTCACGCCAGTGTTTGATCTTTTCGTTTAATTTGGGATCACGTTCTCCCACAATTCATATTAATAATAATTATGCAGTAAACGTTTTTGGAAAGAAATTTTCACGTCTGGACCCTTGAACTAAAACAAAGTCGTTCAAACAGATATGCATGTATTCCGTTTCAGCCTCCTCTCTCTCAACACCTGGAGAGTGGGACCTACTCTTCATGTAAGGTCGGTCTGTAACAGAGAGATGGTTGAACTTATATGTAGCATACACTGTAATATCCGCACAATTCTTTACAATGAAAGGCTCGTTAGATTAAAGTGTTGGTTTCTAATCTATGATTATTTACCTTGCAGGAATCCTCTCCCCAATGTACGGCTGCTGTCTTAAGACTTCCATGATTTTGTCTCGCAGAGCTTGAATCTCGTCAATGCTTTTATCTTGCCCTTAAAAACAAATGCAAATACGGAGCAAGCATTGGAGGAGGCTGATAATAGTCTATATCATACAAAAGTCGAAATCAATAACTGTTTAATTATCAATTCCGATCAAATTCCAAGCTCAAGTAAGCTCTTACCTCTATGCAAAATCCCCGTCTTTAAACATTTCCTGTTTCTTAACAGTTTCAGGATATAAAGCCGGATGTTATTTCTTTTGAAGAAAATTGAAGGGTGTTGCCAAGATTTTCCAGAGACGTTTTTAAAATCAAACCCTTACCCCTAAGTCCTCCAGTATCGTTTCGTTCGTTTTTTTTATGGGTATGGTGAGGTTATATAAGGACAGAATGGAAATTGTTTTGGTTACACAGTAAATGCCAAAGTCTAAGAGAACCAATGGAGTCTGGGGACATGGGTTTCAACATCGATGGTCATATCTTCATTTAGATTTGTATTCCTACAGGTCACATAATCTTCATTCTCATGTTTCGTTCCCTTTATGGGTATTTTTATGTCTTCCTATATTTCTCGGGCAGTAGTTGGGTGGGTGGGAAATCGTCCGCCATTTTCTCTAGCTCTACACTGCCTTAGGAGCTGAGCCAACGACCCGCCTCTTCGCGTGACGTCTGACAGTGATTTTCTCTTTCATCAGAACAATTTAATTACGATTGACGTCAATCGTAAATCAACAGAAAAACAACTTCCAGGTAAGGTCATTGCCTAGCCAGGGTATTTAAGTCAGTCAGATGGTAAATTGTAAGGTGGCTACGTAATGAAAAGAAATATTCCATAGGCATGATGCAAAACCCATTTGGTTCTTGATGGATTAATAAGGACTTTAACTTATAAATTACCTGCATGGCCACGCCTGAAGACCTTTTTTATTCTGCTTTGATGTAAGTTTGCAGTGTTGTTAATGCTAAAGATGGGACGCACTACGTGTCCTCCATATTCTCTACCAGCAATTTCCCTCTGTATCTCTGACTTCATGGTTGTAATGTCTTCAAATGGTTTGTCTGCATGGGTGCCTACAATGATCACAGGAGGCCGGAGATAAGGCAGCTTATCTTCTTGATCGTCACAAGTTTCTCTTCCTAACCTTGTGATGCTGTGCAAACTGGAAAGCCAAGATAACAAATTCTCAAGATTTGTTTCCCCATTTGGATTGTCCAAAATAACATTGTATGATCCCTGTCTAACACATGGCTTGGCAGTGTCATGTAACGACTTGCTGAGGTTGCAAACCAAGATGTATATCGCACGTGGTGTTAAAAACACGGGATGAGATGCATAATACAGGTGTTGTCCGGCAAAATCCCACAGTTCAACATTGGCTACAGGTTCTTCTTTAACACCTTCACCTTTCGCATACTTTATCAAATCGACAGTTCGCTCTTTGACCTCTTCTGGAGGTGAAGAAATATCAATCATTAACTCACCATCAGGGTCTGCTGATGTGTGCACACTAGCACTGTTCATTTTTGGACTAACAACCTGTAACAGAAAAGCAAAATAATAACCGTTGGACAATAGGGAACCTTTTGTTAGCTAAAAGATCAAGGCACTATCATTGGCGACCTGGGTACCGTGTTAACCAATATGCCATCCGAAACTTTAAAGCAAATTTCCTCTTTTTTTTAAAAAAAAAGAGTGATTTTTTAAAAACATTGCGTTCGTTTGTTTGTCAGGGGCACCCGACAACTGTTTTCTGTCTAATGTCTGTTCGGAGAAGATAATATTGCCTAGAATTTTGTATTACTTGAGGGCGGCTAAAAAAGTCTAGATGACCATTTCATTCATGTACAATTTTGGAAGCTTATCTTATTAATTCCCTACGATTTTCAGGAGTTTCATTTTTCACAATTCACACCCCTGGTTAGGTTATTTCTCGTAGGAAAAAGGGAACCTAAAATTTTCGGATTCAAAAATACGATGGAGAGAGGAATCAAACAAATTTTCACTTTCGTAGTGCGCTGAAATTCGTCTAAAATTTTCCGGGAAATAATTCTGAATTAGGCGCGTGAAATTTCGAAAAGACTCAAGTTCCCCTAGGATGACCGAACAGTTTTAAATTTTATAGCCCAACTTAGAATGCATTTCTATAGGTCTAAAAGTAGTCTGAATAACCTAAAAAGTGTTTTCAATGCATTTGGGAGGAAACCGTCTTTGGTTGCCCTTGGTTTGTTTAAGTTCACTAGTAAAATGCATATTTATTGAAGCTTTCACATAAAATCAAAGGCGTTTTTTGTAACATCTTATCGAGTATTACAAGACAATAAACAGACTCAATGGACTAGATTCCTCAGCATTTTTTACGTTTTCACATAACTTTCGACCCCTTTTGAAGAGCTAACCACCATTTGAAACCGTACGCCTGAACCCTGGGTTAAAGACATTCTCGAGTGTTTGATATACAGCTATTTAAAATAAGAAATTCAGGAGAAAGTGTAACAGATTTTATGGCAAGTGAAAAATAGTTTAAAATATTTCTTTTTATACGTGTGATGGGTGTTCGTAATGATCCGCAATGTAAATACATGGTTCGTACAACTTCAGACGAACAAATTTCAAGGACTCTTTAAGGTTTTTAAAGGGCAAATTACAGTTTTCAAGGATTAAGATTTATCTTATAAATCGGCATTCTTTAACCCCTTTTGAACACCTTGTTGGCTAAAACACGTCATGGAACCATTTATGATTTTTTTCCTTCGATCAGCCATGTTTGATCACATTATTTTAAAGTCCTTTCCGAAACAACACTTTGCAAAATGACTGGGTATGGCTTGGAATTGCATCTGAGGTACAGAAATAGAATAAAGAAACAGAAATAATTAATTGTTCATGCAGGAAAATGTTTTTACGTTCTCCCTTAATTTTTACGGTTTCTTACTTTTTTACAGTTTCTTTCTTCATCCTCTCCAAAGGATGAGCCAATATTTCCGTCTGCGAAATAATTTAATTTTACAGAAAATGGTGTCTGGTGTAGACAAGGTAGTGGGTTTCATGGAGTTTTCAACTACTTTTCAAGGACCTTAACCGAATTCAGAAGAACTCTTGGAGACGACTAGTACTAAAATTCAAGACCTTTTTTTAAGATTGAACGAACTATGTAAACACGATTTTATCAGGATTTGCAAAACCTCAGACAAACCTGCTGGGCTTACAAATAAATCTTCCTTTTCTCCCTCAGTATCACCAACCTGTTTCCAGTTCTTGTAATCATCAACATGAAGGTCATTGGCGTGTGTTTCCTTTTTCTCCTCCTGAGCCCGATTGGACTGCACGGGAATGAACAGCTTTTCCACCACCACCTCTGCCACAGCTTTCGAACATCCCAACAAACCCTGTTTACTTCCATCAATAGGCTGCCAATTCTCAGCCTCATCAACATCCACTTGAAAGAGTGAAGGATCCACTTCAATTCCTGTTGTACTGTTTTCTTTTGGATTGAACGGCAAGCCGATGAGAGATTTCTTCAAACTTGTTTTTCCTGCCCCATCCTGACCAATAAAGAATACCCGACCACGGTAGATATTAACAGCTCCATCTCTAAGAGCACTTTGATAAGCAAGCTTTGCTCTTTCTCCTCGTGCTTCTATTTCTGTAGGAACTAAACAGAGTAAAAATACATCATAATGAATAATGCTGCATGAGTTTTATTTTAACCTAAACATTGTAAACAATACATGCAGTGTGCACGACTCGTGAACGCTAAAGTGCCCAAGCTCGCCTTGAGTCCCATTGCAGCTCGGTGTTTAGCCACTGCTCGACTGGTGCCTAAGCTATGATGGTCATGAGGGCAAGGGGGAAGGGGGAGGGGGAGGGAGCTCTATCCCATCAGAGACTTTGTTCCACATTCGCAACATGATAAAAATTTTGCCTTTCGGTGATCTATCAGTATACACTTACAACCACTAACGCGGCTGTAAGTTCTATCTCTATCTTACAACTGTAAGAAAAATTTGAAAGATCATTCCCTATTGAGTAAACAAGCTCTCCGAGCTCTCCAAGCTTTTCAATGCCTCGTTGATCCTGTAGCAAAATTATTGTAATAACAGATATTACTCACAACCGATTTAAAATTTGAAAAGTAACGCTAGAAATAAACAAAGTAATTATTAAAACATGCAAATGCAACTAGAACTTTAACAAATGATCATTTAATCCAAATATCTCTGCCTTCACCTGCAATATCAGTTTCTACCAACATTCCTGTCTTCTCCCATTTCAGAGCACATCTTATGGCATCAACATTTAAAGGATTACCACTCACATACAGCTTCCTTAGCTCCTTCAGGTCACCAATTTCAGCCGGTAGTTCTGCAAGTTTGTTGTCATTTAAGTACAGCCCTTTAAGCTTGTTCAGCTTCTGTATACTGGTAGGCAAACCAGCCAACTGGTTGTTACAAGCACTCAGCTCCCTCAGCTCCTTCAGGTCCCCAATCTCAGCAGGTAGTTCTGTTATCTTGTTATTATCCAAGTACAGCACTTCAAGCTTGTTCAGCTTCTGTATACTGGTAGGTACACAAATCAGCTGGTTGTTACTCACATTCAGTTCTCTCAACTCCCTCAGGACGCCAATGGCAGAAGGCAGTTCCGTCAGTTTGTTATTGGCCAAAAACAAGCCTACAAGCTTCTTTAGCCTCTGTAATTGGCTAGGCAAACAAACTAACACGTTGTTACTCACGCTCAACCACTTCAGCTCCTTGAGGTCACCAATCTCAGGAGAAAGTTCTTTCAGTTCGTTATCATCGAAATGCAGCCCTTTAAGCTTCTTCAGGTTCTGTATACTGGACGGTACCCAGTCCAACTGATTTTTATTCACTCTCAGCCACTTCAGCTCTTTTAGGTCACCAATTTCAGCAGGTAGTTCTGTTAAGTTGTTATCATCCAAGTACAGCCCTTCAAGCCTTTTCAGCTTCTGTATACTTGTAGGTAAGCTAGCCAATTGGTTGTTACTCACACACAACTCCCTCAGCTCTTTAAGGCTGCCAATCTCAGCAGGTAGTTCAGTTACTTTGTTATTATCCAAATACAGCATTTCAAGCTTGTTCAGCGTCTGTATACTGGTAGGTACACAACCCAGCTGGTTGTTACTCACTCTCAGCTCCCTTAGCTCCTTCAGGTCGCCAGTCTTAGAAACTAGTTCTGTTAAATTTGCATTATTCAAGTATAGTCCTACAAGTTTTTTCAGCTTTTGTATTCTGGCTGGTACACAGCAGACCAACGGGTTGTTACTCACACTTAGCCACTTCAGCTCCTTCAGTTCACTGATCTCAGCCGGTAGTTCTGTTATGTCATTATCATCGAAGTGTAGCCCTTTAAGCCTGTTCAGCTTCTGTATACTGGTAGGAACACAAATCAACTGATTGTTATTTACACGTAACCACTTAAGCACCTTCAGGTCACCAATTTCAGCAGGTAGTTCTGATAAATTGTTATTATCCAAGTACAGCCCCTCAAGCTTTTCCAGCTTTTGTATACTTGTTGGTAGAGCAGCTAACTGGTTGTTGCTCACACTCAATTCCGTCAGCTCCTTCAGGTCGCCAATCTCAGCAGGTAATTCCACTACTTTGTTATCATCCAAGTACAGCATTCCAAGCTTGTTCAGCTTTTTTATACTTGTAGGCACACAAGTCAACTGGTTATTACTCACTTTCAGCTCCCTCAGCTCCTTCAGGTCACCAATTTCAGCGGGCAACTCCGTTAATTTATTATTAACCAAGTATAGTCCAACGAGCTTGTTTAGCTTCTGTATTCCGGTAGGTACACAAACTAATGGGTTGTTACTCACACTCAGCCACTTCAGCTCCATTAATTCACCAATCTCAGCAGGTAGTTCTGTGAGGCCGTTTTCATCAAAGTGCAGTCCTTCAAGTTTGGTCAGGTTCCTTATGCTGGTAGGTACACAAACCAACTGATTGTTTCTCACACTCAGCCATCTCAGCTTCTTTAGACCCCCAATCTCAGCAGGTAGTTCCGTTAACTTGTTATGATTCAGGTAGAGCCCTTCAAGCCTGTTCAATTTCTGTATACTAGTAGGTATACAAATCAACTGGTTGTTACTTACACTCAGCTCCGTCAGCTCCTTAAGGTCGCCAACCTCGGCAGGTAGTTCAGTTAGTTTGTTTTCATCCAAGATGAGCCTGGTAAGATTTTTCAGCATGTTAATTCTTGCTGATAATTCAGTCAGGTTATTTATATCCAGCCTAAGTTTTTGCACTTCACTCAGCTCAGTGACTTCATCAGGTATCTTGGATAGCCCTTTTCCACTCAGATTCAAAACTGCCAATCCATCTTCACAATAAACCCAAGCTTTCAACTTTGTTGTTCTTGAATAATGCTCCATTTTGAAACTATTAAAGGTAGTCTTATTCTTTTCTGTAATCTAAAATCATTAAGAAAAGTCATTAGCGTAATACACATTATTATTAATTAGATTAGAGTACAAGTGCAAAATTTTCCTCCAGTGCTGTTTAGTAGATGGTTTGAACCTAGGAGTCATGTTGTTAGTAGTAGAATATGACCCGGGGGGGGGGGGGGGGGTACTCCCTATAATGGCCTATACGGGCTTCTGGTATATGAAAGGGTAGGGAGTTTACTCGTTGAAGTATATAAAAGGGTAGGGAAATCAGTCATCTGGGTTTCTGCGAAAAGGCCCAATAGGGCTAACAGAGGAATTTTAGGGCCTTATAAAGTCGAGAAAACGTTCTGTTTTTGTGATTGATTCCTATTTAAAAGACAGTGCATTTACAGCAGTTAAAAGGGACGCAAAGCTCTAAACAAGGTATGTGAAAGGGGTACCATTTGTCAATAGAAGGTATACGAAAGGGTTATCTTTTTCATGAAAAATTGTATATAAAAGTGTAAGGGGTTGGACCTCGGGAGAGCCTCCCCGTATAAACATTTGTTGAGTACTCCCCCTCCCCAGGAAATATAATCGTCCGGGTGAGTATATTCTTAAATAGGATTGTTCAACCTGTGCGGTAGTCATCTTCAGAGTGAAGCAACACGGCATGCCGTTAATGGTATTAACCCCGAGTAGTTATAACATGGTTATCTTTTAAGTCACGATGTCACTAGTCGTCAGTTAGTTAAGTTCTGGTGTTATCGGCTAGTAGTGAGTAGTGCGTTTCGATCCGTCTTTTCTCATTGTCATATGTAACGGTGGTTTATTTTAAGTCGAAATAGCCGGTTTGTTCATTCATTAGCAGACTTAGCAAGGACCAACAACATAAGCGTTTTTCTTTTTCTCGGGACAAATATCATTTCAAACTTCATTTATAGCTGAAAGTACAAATAGTTTTACTTAGTGACATTTCAAGGTTGAGACAATGTTGGTTCAGCCCTGTGAAATTTAATCATATATCATAATTACCCATGATGCAACTGTGAGCGTGAACTCCTCTATTGAGGCGATCAGTGTGTGGTACGTATTGGACGGCTGAGATTTACTCGATTCACCAAATTTTGTTTCTGGATGAGAGCGTTTTATATTGCAATTGAGTAATTAAGAAATACGTAATAGCTTTCGTTGGTTCTCAATGGTTATGACGAAATGTCTACAAAATAAGAGCGTGACGTAAGCGAAGAAGAAAAGGAAGGATATTGGTGCTATTGTAAGTTTTCTCAAAACAGAAACTTCAGAGTACGCCCACGCAACATTAAAAGAAGTTACCGGTAACGTGAACAGAAATTTATGACGAAGAAAAGAGGAGTGCAGATTACGCGCTTGGGATAGTATTAGCACCGTTTCTTTGATTTTGATTATCTTTAAGTCAATTAAAAAAAGTTCCAATCATAAGGGAAATTAAAAAACCGGCGGATCCAACATGGCGGCCGTCTGAAAATCGTAATTGTAATTGTGTCACTGACTGAACAATGAACTCCTGATCTCATATTGTATGACATCATGACATTATACCAAACTATAAGAATTACTTGTTACAGACCTACGGATATACTCTGTACGTTCCAAGTTTTACAGTCGGAGCCTAAATTCTGTTGAAATTACGAAGGAACAGAAAAGTCAGTCCCGCGTCTAAAGGGACCAAGAAAGCCCGTTACGAAAGTGGTTAATATACATACATTTATCCGATCAATTTAGGCTTCTGGGAAAGTGCCCACCTACCCCTCCCCTAAGCCATCATTTTGTCCTAAGTAAGAAGTAAGTGTTAATGTTAGCTTAGGGAAGGGGTAAAAGCTTCTGATGCAGTTCCAGTCACACTGAAATGACTAGACTAAGTGCATAAATTAAATCGAAAGTTTAAAATTAAATTATGCATAAAAGAAAATTCTTGGTCAACGTTACAATTTGTTACAATAATCTGTTGCTTGTTGCAGCAAATAAATATAAGAATTAGAGTGTGTTCTGAGGTTTCGATGGCGTATTTAGCGATTTAGCGTCATTGTCAAGAATAAGGTTCTTAAACAGTCAATAGTTGTTTCTCAAATATTAAAAGAGATGAGCTAACTAGACTTTGAAGTGAGAATCCGTGAAAATCGTGTCTGACTGAACATTCAATAATGGTTTGAACTATTTGGAATGAAGAACAACTCATACTCGAGGTAGTCGAATTTGCTGCGACACATCCTGAAGACGTAAAAGTTCTTAGTCATAGGTAGTTTTTTTAAGTCTTACGTTGTTGTTTTCCGCGGTTTTCATACCCGCCTTACTTATATGAAGGATTTAAACTTGACAATCATTAATCATAACTTTATTCGTTCGTAGGTATCCTTATTATTAAAATACCGACGCTCATTTTTGAATCAGTGCTAATTAAGTCAACTCTCAGTTTCTTCAAACTTTGACTGTCAAAACTCTATTCTTGATAACGATGCCCCTTAAATCTAAACGCAGTGATTTGAGCTCTATAAACTTTAAAAAAAAGCTACTGTGTATTATTCAAGGTTCAAAGATTAGTAAAATTAATGATCATACCGACCAAGTGATGATAAGGATTATTCCCATTATTCTCCTTGGTACGGACCTAAACATTTTTCTTAAAAGATGGCTGAAATTTATCGTAGCCTTTGATTGAAGATTACATGCACTGACCGATCTCCTCTGAATCAAATAAAATTCAAATTTGTTTTTAAACTTATGCAGTTACCTCACGGTTTAGTTGCCGAATTGTTCAAGGGGAAACTTTTACTCGGCTGACAATCACTCAGTTTGATGAGAAGTGCCTTCGCTGGCTACTCAGAACGGCGTGGTTCTGTACTCTAAATACTTCGAAACCGAACCACACTCAAATTTAGATCGACTTATATAAAATTTCCGTTTCTGCAGCAAAAAAACTAACTTTTGGCTGTAAAAGTTTGTCGAACTTCCGCCTTAAATGATATACAACGCAAACTCAGTGACTCGTCACATTTTTCACAGGTAGTGCGTAAAAACGTATAAGTAACATGGTCGTTCAAATCAGACAACTCTTACCTTTGAGTGACAAGGCAATGATCTGAAAAAGAAAGCTTTTGAATTCCCTCTTTTTCTGTTGTTTTACCCGACGCTTGTTCTAAACTGCGTAACGCGGCGCAATATACCTGATATGCAAAAAGATGCGCAATACAACTGTAAACCGCTCTTTCAATATCTTGCGGAAAACTTTGTCTAAAAGTGAGCAAGTTGCTAAACGACAACAAATAGTCCAGAAAATTCTTTTGATTTTGTTTCTTGCCACAGAAAAATAAATAAATAAATAAATAACTGAAATGACTCTCTCTCCTAAGTGAGCTTGAACTTCTTATAAAGTTCGAGAAAGAGCCTCGGGCACAGAATCGAAATTATGAAACGGCCTTATTTCCGCCAAAACAACATCATGACACGAAAAATATGACTCAGATTTTTAAAAAATGGATAACGGAAACGGTCTGACAAGAAATTTGAAGAAATAACAATAGAGTTCTGGACTGTCAGTTTACACCCTCTTGGGCTTTACAAACAATCTATCTGCAGTCTGTTTACGAAAAAATAAATGGTTCAGGTTACACGAGTGCGCAAGTTTACCGCCTATAGCGTTAATTGCCCGCGTCAGCCCGAAAGGCGTAACTTTTTCAGGCTTCAGGTCAATGAAAGGGTAGGGATTTCATTAGTTGAAGTATATCTGGAGTACATGCTGAAGGGGTAGGGAAATCTGTCAATCTGGCGGTCTGTAAAAGGCCCAATAAGGGCTAACAGACGCATTTTATTCACCACTTGCACATTTCCCGCGTAAGCATTGCTTTCAATTTCTGTTGGAACTGCTGTAATACCCACGAGAAATGAAAAACAAAGGTTATAAACAATTTCGGGGGGCCAGTAAGGTGCATTATTGGAGATGTGCAAGTGGCGAATTGATGTGTACGAGACTAAAAAAACTTCCTGGTTAAGTGATTTATTCATATCAGCAGTTAAAGGGGGTGCAGCATTTTAAACGAGGTATGTGAAAGGACCGGTTACCTTCAGTTGTCAGTAGAAGGTATACGAAAGGGTTACCTTAATGTTTTCTGTCCAAAATGGTATATAAAAGGGTAAGGGTAAAACATCGTATGAAGTATGAAGTGTTGATAGTGAGGAAAATGTTTTTAAATGAACCAGAGACAGCTAGAAGAAAAAAAAAGTTTCATTTACTTTATCCGGGACATGGGCGTGCTGGCAACAAAAGAGGGGTGGAGAGTGACTGGCTCAGCCTGCGTAGCTGGCGGGATTTGTGTGAGAGTGCTGTATTGTTTTTGCGGCGGAGTAACCCCTGCGCATCCCGCCAGCTTCGCAGGCTACGACAAATTACCGGACGATCAAACTCAACCTACTTTAGAAATGACTCCTGGGTTCAAACCTTTCACAGCCAGACAAGTTAATCACTTTTGTATCCTCGGCTTTGTCGTGCGAAACGTCCCTAGCGGCGAAGAGCGAGGAGAAACGGATGTTTTCGCAGGCTATGAGCAGTCTCTTATCGCTGAATTTTCCTTTTAAAGTTAATACTCCACTCTCAACCAGTAACGTCAAAGCCACGGAAGGGGACGAGGTTGGTCGGTAGGTTGGTCGTTGTTTTCAATCGCGCTGGCTGGGATAAGAAATGGACGGATTGTGAGAGAAAAGGCGACTGCAAGTAGTTTAAAAGAAGGCAGAGATTTGATCTGAAGAAGAAAGCTTTTGAAGTCTCTTTTGTTTTTGTTCGTTCGCTTGTTTGTTTGTTTGTTTACCTCAAATACACTCTCCTTCAGCCCCGAGCCTTCAGCCGTCGGACTTTAATAGGGAACTTAAGACAGGGACCGCGCAGAGGGAGGGGCTGGGGGGGCTTTAGCCCCCCCACTTTTTTGCAAGAATAAAAATAAATTTAACAAAAATAATTTAACAAAAGTAACGGAGTGAAAAATAGCAAAAAATCGTTAATTCGAAAGTGACCAGAGTTACTGGCAAAGACAAACGAGCAGATAAATAGACAGAATGAAGCATTAGTCGTTACAATTGTAAAATATTTTTTCGCTTCTAACCTAGCAGAGGTAAACGTCTTTTAAATGGCTTCTTTTTCCTGCGAACCTCTCAGGAAAACGCGTTGTTTCGTATTGGTCAATTTCGATCCGAAGTAATAACTGGGTTTAGTTTAGTGGGCGATTCTCACAGTTTCAACCTTGATTTTTGGAAGATCATGAAGTTATTGTTTCTCTTGTTATTGTGCGTCCTGATTTTAGCTCGATCAGCGCGAAGTCCATCTTTTTATGTCAGGCTTCACGGCTCGTTGAGCATTCCAATTGCAAGTTTTGTTGAACGCGGTCTGTTTTTAAAAACATTTTGTCATCGAAAGTACTTAAACCGCAGAATTGTGTATAGCTCTGGTCATCAAGGAACATTCAATCCGGCGGTTATTACGAACAAAGAAATGCATGGTACACGGCAACATAAATACGAACGACGAGACTTCACATACCACTAGTAATGCAAAGAAGAGATCTCTTAAAATTTCTGATTACTTTTCCAAACAAAATGGAAAACCTTCTTTATCTGGTGAGTAAACTCTGCATAATTTTTGCTACTTTTTTCTGAATCTATAATTGAATTTTCATTCACTAAATTATTTTCAGTTACTGTTTTGTTTTGCCGTGTAAATATTTTGAATGAATAATTAAACAATTATTGAACTCGGCTTTCGTATGATATGAAGATATACAGATCTCGGAGGGTGTTATCCACCGGGCTCAGGCCTTAGGCTTTGGCGGATAACCCCCTCGATCTGCATAACTCTTCATATCATACTCAGCCTCGTGCAATAATTGCTCAGTAATTATACAGCCTTGAGTCAGTCAAGGGCAGCTCAAGCAAAATCGTTGGATTTCTGGCTTATTTATAGTAATAAAAGGTTGATATCAGTAGTATAACATAACAATCTATGATATTTCAATTTAGTGATGGTGAATTTTCAGACCCGATAGCAACATCACTGAAGATGTGGAAAAAATCAATAGTTTTATCGTTATTCACATTCTCCATCACTTAAGAGAAATTGAATAGAAATCCACAAGCATGCCCCCCCGGCCCCCCCCCCCCCAAAAAATTTTCCTTCACGCATTCTTCTTTAGCCCCCCCCACTCGAAAACTTGCTGCGCGGTCCCTGTAAGATGGAGACGTTCTCGGGGCGACGGCGACCGGACTGGCAGAGAATGCCTGGAACTAAGGCAGCCGTCGCTTCCCGTCAAAAATAGAACATTAAGATCGCAGTGAACTCAGAAGGACGGCGCCTTTAATTAGAAGAATACCGAAGAGGAAAATATGTCTTCACATAAAGAATTAAGAGAATAAATATTTGCTATGCAGACAACATGTATCGGATGAAGACTTTCTCGTTTTGTGGGAAAATTATGAGTCCAAAAATCCCGATTTTCCTCGGGACAGTTACGATCCTTTCACGCTAAAAAACATGCGGGATGCAGCTGAGTTCAAGGCAGAATTTCGTGTTGAAAAAAAAAAAAAGATCTCCACAGGCTTGCCGAAGCCTTGCAAATTACAGGAACATTAAAATGCTACCAAGGAACCGTAAATAACCAATATCCAACAAATGATGATGACGTCACGTCCGGTTGAAGTTGCCGTCGCCCCGAGGTCAGACGATCAAGCAGGCCAGGCTCCTATCTAGAGTTAGGGCCCTGGGGGCCCTGGGGACCCTGTGGTTCATAAAAGGGAAAATGGCGGCGTACAGAATCAGACTGACAACAGCGTTAATTTGGGCGAGGGGAATACCCCAACATATCAGTAACATATCAGTATCAGGAACTTCCACTTCTTCTTGTCTAGAGGTGCGTGGTCTGGATTTCACCAGACGATTACCATATAATTTAGCGATCAACAACTTTGAGGTTTTGACGATCGATCGAAGAAGAAATTCATGGGTTCGCCGTACAGAATCCTTCTCTTTCAAATAGCCAAGACTGTGACTGAACAAAATCTAGAAGATCTTAAATTTTTATGTTCAGATGTTATCGGGGAAAGTGAATTGGAAAAAATTAGTTCAGCATTGGAGCTCTTCAAGACTCTGGAGAGACACGATTTGTTAGGGATAGACGATTTGTCATTTGTCCACGAGCTGTTAACGAACGTACAATGTAGACAACTGGCGAGTAAAGTTGAGGACTTTACTTCGCGAAGAGAGCTTGAATTGCTGGCCTTAAACAAACAACGTGACAAAGTCAAAGGGGGGAGTTCAGGATGTATGCAAACCGACGGATTTCCACGTTGGGATAATGATCCTGATGGCAGAGTCGACATGGCATTAGCTGTCAGCTGTGAGTGCAAGTCTTTTTTTTTTTTGACTGAGTGCCAGTGTTTCCCAGCCGAAGAGGGGGGGGGGGGGGGGGTTACTCCTAGGAATTCTTGGTGGGAGTGTGCCGCCCTGTTCTCCAAATCCTGACCCTCTTTAGACCAAAAAATGGAATTTTCCACTCCCGTTTTCAGACCAGACCTCCAAAACCATACCCGATTCCAGACCAAAATAAGCAAAGTGTATACCCGTTTTCAGACCAAAATGGCGCAAAAACCCTACCCAATGGGGTGGCACATACCTATATAGCTTATGTAAGGGAGTTCCCCTCCCCCCCCTATGGGGTTTCCCATTATCAGGCTGTTATACTTCAGTGGGGGGAGGGACTCCAGATACATGTGATAGGATCATGGGGATGATGTAATATGGACCAATATAAAACCTCAACACTGTCCATCCTGCCAGCAACTCACTCATGAAGTCATTTATGCGTGTGTGCACACCTGCACATCGAAAACTTTAATCATATGCATACAGGACAATTTCATGTACATAATACACAATTTGCCCTAACAAAAACCCTACCAAATAGGTCGTCTTACTAAGATATGCACAATCTGGGGAATGAAAGCTTGATCTTGGCAAGATCTCATGATACCTTGCCCCAGTGACTCACAAAGATGGAGCCAAGGTTGGCGCTTTGTACCACTACACTTGGCAACCCTCGGAAATTATTGGACTATCTTTGGGAATCTTCAATAGTGTTCAGAAGTTGTCAAAACCTCTTCGGCACGGTTCAGAAGTCGTCAGAGTTTTTCAGAAATTGGGGTTATATGGATATGAAAATCACACCCATGTGAATTAGCAAAACAACGCTGGGCGTGGTTAAATTTTAGCTGTTACTGTTCACCTCAGGTCCATCACCTTCCCTCCAATCACTGGACAGTCCCTGTGACAAGTCCCACCCCAGGGCAGCGATTTATTTGAAATGGTCTAGACTGCAAAACAGTCGGGTTTTTACTCAAAATTGGGCTGGCATGAGGTTTTTGCTCCAGGCTAAGCCCACTAGGTACGTTGCCAAAAAAAACAGCGATTCTTGGTTTTCCTTACAAAAAACTCATTCTGTTGACAGCTCCACCCTCTTAGTGGATTATGCCTTCATATATTGTGTGTGCCAGTTGTTTAAGGGAAAGGGAATGGAGGAACTTAGATGTGCATGAGAATACATGGTGTATGATAGGCTTGCGAGGAAGGAGGGAAGGGAAAAATTGAAATGCTGCTTGTGATTGACCAATGTTTATGATCAGATTATAACCATAAAAATTGGGTTTGGTTAGAATTAATAATTATTCTATCAATCACAGACATGATACATGTACCATACCTGTATTTGTATTTGTAAAAATCATTACCACACCAGTTTCATTACTTCTGTCTTGGATAGCATGTGGATGAGATCCTAACTGCAAGTCAATGAAAACATAAATGATTAAGAACGGATATAGAATATTTACATGGCATCTTACAAAGGATCTACAAAATTGTTATTAGACTTAATAAAATCAATCAGACAGCCAAATAGCCAAAACAATATACCTCTGTGTCTTTTTCACCTTGAATGCACACCTTTCACACATTCTTGTGTGCCAAATCTTTCCCTCCCCTACCCTTCAAGAATGCCTACCACACAGTTTGGGTATTTGTCATTCTGTAGCCTGAGAAAACAGATGACATTTTGCAATGCCACCAACGGTTTCCCTGCAAAATGACATCTGAGAAACAAGCGCAGAAATTACATGCTGATGACGCCTCACTTCCCAGATCTGTCATCAGTATGGAATTTCTGCAGTCATCTCTCAGACTTACATTTTGCAGAAAAACCGTTGGTGGTGTCATAAAATATTGTCTGTTTTCTCAGACAAGTCATTCTGCGACTCATAGGATTTGATATATGCCCTGTTGCTTATACCAAACCCTCACTAGGCTAAAAAGTGTGAAAATGTCCAATCTTCAACAATATGGATGTACCGCGTACAATATTCTGACAGTTATTGATTTGCTTAATTCTCTTTATTTGCAGGTAGTTCAGGAGAGAAAAAGTTTAAAGAAATGGATTCTGCATGTTGTTCATGTTTTTGCAGTAATAATCATTCCAAACAGAGAAAACCAGCAGGTCAAAATTTATTCCTACATTTTGTACTTACCCTTTATCTTATAGTAGTTAACTAATATTGTTGAGTTGAGTAAAAGGGCCGCATTAAATTCTGCAGGGCATGGGTGTGTGCTAACTTTGAATTTCATTTTCAAAGATTTGTACACAAAACAGATTTGTGGATTGATGATGGGCAATGGGGCTGGGGAAGCAGTATGAGGCTGGTGCAAAAGAGAAATATTTGCATTTCAGATCTGCTCAAATTAATTGACATCTCTGTAATCGGCCCATAAATGCTAATTTTTATATGTAGACCTAAAGTGAAAAATACTTTGCAGTATACACATGTAGAAGTGCCATTGTTACAAATACTGTTTGAACTACAAGGTCATAAGATACTACATACGTTGTACCTTTCAAGGATTTTCCCTTTGCAGTTTTTGCAAGGTTTTTTCTTTTCGTTTTTAACAAAACATTTTTAATTTTATAATAGATTTCTCTCTTTTGCACTAAGCACATGGTAATTACTTCTACTCAAAATTTGTTGGGGCTCACGTTCTAATTCTCTTTTATTTTTTTCAGAACTTGAACTCAAAGTTTTCCTGAAATTGGCTTCCAAAGGTGCTTGGTTTGCTGGCACAGCATTCATACTGAAGAGATACATAAATGATCCAGAAACACTAGTAAAGTTGTTTGCTTCTGTTGTTCTACCTTCAGGAATTGTTGTAAAGTATCTTTGTGAAGGTTCAGTTCTTTGTGTTCTAGAAGCAAGTGATTTACTGAGCTTGCGTACTCTGTGGAAGAGCTATGAGAACGGCGTGCTCAAAAAGGCTTTGGAGGAGGTTTTGATAACAGAGGACCTAAAAAAGTTGGCAGAAGGTCAAGAAATCATCTTGGATGTAGATCTGGACAGGGAAATGTACCATAATGCATGTTTGGATCTTATTGTGATAAAGGAGAAGGGTAAGAGTTAAATGCTTTATTCTGTGGTTTACAAAATGATGACCATTCTTTTAATTATCAGTTATAATTTTGCCAGTGGAATATGATCATGTGACTGAATCTGTACCCTATGTGCATACCATACAATTATTCCCTGAAATTTAATTCTGTTTTTAATGTTAGACTTTAAAATTCGGACTTCGCTTTATTCTTCAGAATAATTTTATTATCCTGTTATCATGAAGAGTTTTTAAGGTTTCTAGTTGAAATTTTTGTTCTTTTGGTGTATCAGTTTACATACAAACTGTAATAAGAAGCAGCAGTCCTTCGCAACCAGGGGCTCCAGTGTTTAATAATTAAATTAACACTTCCCACTGGGCTTGGTTAAAAAAGGATAATTTGTAGAACAGCCATAGCAGAGGATTAAATTTGCATTATTTTGTGCTAGTGTGTGCTAAACTAGCTGTAACTCAAACTGCTATCATTAACCCCAGATAGCACCTTCATTTATGGCCTGCATCTTCACTTGCAGATGTGGAACTTACATGTAAATGTAGTGTTTTTGTATCATAGTCATATTGGGTTAAGTATGAAGTGATTTCTCAGATTAGATCAATTTTTCCTTAGTTGATGAGATTTATCACATAGTGGAGTTGCAGAGACCACGCAGTTTCTCTGATCCCACAAAAGGTCAAGCTGAAAGACCCTTGAACTCCTTTCAAGAAGAAAGCTTTCGTCTAATGGCTACAACAGAGAGGAAGAGACGTCTTCATGCAGAGAAACAGCTTGATAAAATTAAATCAGGTCAAATGTTAGAGCTTCATTTTCCTGAGTTACGCCAGCTTTATAGTGACAAGAATTCTCAAGATGATAACTCTTCTACAACAAGCACATTAGATGAGGGTGGGTATTTGAAAATATTGTTTTTTAATAGCTAACTCTTTTTTCAACATTCTTTTGAATCCTTTTGTCCTTTTAGTGTGAGGACAATACCTGGAACGTTACCATAAAAATGATTTTCTTGTACATTTGGAATGAGGGATGTTTGTTGTGGCCAATTACTTAAAACAGGCAGTCCACCTCATAGAAAGTCTAGGATACTTGTATCAAGCCAGAGGCCAGAGGCCATTTTATTTTGACAGGAAAAGTATATAATTCTTTATTTCAAGTGCGGAAAAATCCTCATTTTCGTTTTATGCAGAAGCCCCTTCTGGAAGCAACAATCTCCTTATTGAAAGTTTTTGAAATTCCGGTCACACACTGACTTGTGGCTATAACTAAGAAGCCTTTGCAGATAATTGTTCAAAGGAATCTTAACAACCAACCACAGTTTGGACTTTTTGCCTTTATTGCCTTTATTGTTTTTCGCTTCTATTAAGGGTGCAACCAATCTTGTTAGAAAATCAAGTTTAACTCAATCTTTTTAACCCAACCCACAATATTACCTTTAAAAATGAAGAAATGATCATCGCAGTGAACGCAATTTATGCAATTGCGTAAAGAAGCCTGAAAAAAATTCAGGACTTCAACGGGGTTTGAACCCATGACCTTGCGATTACCGGTGCAATGCTCTACCAACTGAGCTATGAAGTTCATATATGAACTGCGGAAATGAAATGAAAATGAAGAAATGATCGTCGCAGTGAACACAATTTATGCAGTTGTGTAAAGAAGCGTGTAAAGAAGCTTCTTTACGCAATTGCATAAATTGTGTTCACTGCGACGATCATTTCTTCATTTTCATTTCATTTCCGCAGTTCATATATGATTCATTTCATATATCATTAACACTCTCTTCCTTCACGGGAACATATGAACCCACAATTGACCTGCTCCCAACGTCAGTGGCTTCATAGCGGAGCTCTTGCCCGCGAAGCACGCCAGCGGAGCACCATGGGTAAGAAAATAAAGTAAACTACCCATCCGAGAAAATTTGGTAATCATGTGACCGTACACTGCCCACCCGCCCAAGAGACCGTCAATCCGCACCACAGGTATAGCAATGTTAAATAATTCAATTAACAGGTATGGTAACCCAAATGCAACTCGAGGTTATTTTGGTGGGAAATCACATAGCCACCGGTGTCTTGTAAAGCAGAGACAACAAAAGAGTCAATTATAAAGACGAAAATGGAAAGCGGAAATTGTTTCTGTATCCGTGTTGTCTAAAGTATTAAGCTTAGATAAATTGTCATGTCCACAAATTTGGAATAGAGCAAGAGAAAGGCAGAGAAAAAGAGAAAGTGGGCGGCAGGCCAGCGAAGCTCAACGAGAAAAAGGGCGACAGGGATTTAAAGCGAGAGATAAAAAACAAAGGAGACATTTTTTTGTTGGAAGAACAACGTGCAAATTTTGTAGCGGCGGTCAAATGAGAAATGCTAGCAGCCACCAATGCAAGGTGAAGATGAGCGGCAGTGAAAAAAGTGAATGGGAACACGTATGACATTTCCTCCATAAAACGTGTAACTAAGAAGTTTCTGGAGGTTTCACGTAGTCGTGCAAAACAACGGCAAAGAAATGTACAAAAAAGTGTGCTGCACGTGCAAAGTTGCTTTTGCTAATTACACCTATTGTTGTTTTTCACTGTTTTCCGGCATTGCATGCCTTCGCCGCTTAGCATTACATGATTTAATATTTGTTTGAACAAACTATAAATATTATCGAGAGCTTCGCTTTTAGCCATGGCTAAATCTATATATTAGCTCATTTGGTAGAGCATCACACCGGCAATCGTGAGGTGACGAGCTCAAACCCCGTTGAAGTCCTGAATTTTTTTCAGGTTTCTTTACGCCTTATTGCATAAATTGCGTTCACTGTGACGATCATTTCTTCGTTTTCATTTCCGCAGTTCATATATGAGTTATTTCATTTATCATTTACACTCATTTCCTTCATGGGAACATATGAACCCACAATTGACCTGCTCCCAACGTCAGTCACTTCATAGCTCAGTTGGTAGAGCATCACACCGGTAATCGCAAGGTCACCGGTTCAAACCCCGTTGACGTCCTGAATTTTTTTCAGGCTTCTTTACACAATTACATAAATTGTGTTCACTGCGACGATCATTTCTTCATTTTCATTTTATTTCGGCAGTTCATATAATGATTTATTTCATATATCATTAACAATATTACCTTTAGCGTGCAACAAATTAACACATGTAATTTGGTGCACATGAGAAAAATTATGATTGATAAATCTTGGTCCAGTTTGTAACACACCCACAGACAGAAATTGAGCTAATATCATTTAATTTAACTTTTAAAATAGTATACAAACACAGTTATGTCATGTCATGTCAAGAAAACAATGGAACAAAAAAAGATGGGGCAGTTTATGAGATTGCCGATATTCCAACAAATTATTAAAAAGTATCATAAATGTGTTTGAAAAAATGGATTTTCATGTGTATTAAACCCTTCTTCACTGTAAATAAAACTGTTGAACTACGCAATTGTCATTAGGCATTAACCCATTCGCCCCTGAACCGCCCGTAACCGCCCGTGCGGATCCAGGTCCTTTCTACCCTTTGTGACGTCATCAGTTTTAACGGTCAAGGACAACTTTCTTCGGTAACTTGTGCAGAGTGAAGAGATCTTTCAAACCATACCAGAATGACCACAATTCAGTCAAGGACACCGGAGAAAGAAGCAAAAAACCGCGTGACAAGGACCTGAAAATCTCCATGAAAATCTTGTTCCATTACCCACCTACCTTTCCTTTCACCTAATCCTAAGATCCTAAAAGCTTTCCTAAAAACTCTTCCCACCAAAATGAAGCCTACTAAATGCCCAGCAAGAGAAAAAAAAATGAGGCAAGAAAAGCGAAAAAAGAAGGGAGGAGAGAAAGCGAAAAGTAAAAGTCAAGACTGCTGTGTCACTTTTAAACCCAAAAACTATCTAAATTTTGCTTTCTGCGCATGCCCGAACTTCGCAAGCTGATATTTTGCATCTGGATCAGAAGGCCGCCAAGTGTACGACCTGTAGACCGGTTTGTGGTAAGTTTTAGCTCTTTATAGCACGACAGTGACCAGAAAACCACTCGACTAGCTTCAAAACGCGTTTTTCGGCAAAATCTCCAGGAGCGAATGGGTTAAATTGAAGTGTGTGCATGTGTAAATGGTAGTGTGTAAAAGACACAAGTCACAGTTCAGATGAAGCTTGATCTCAAGTCCTTTCATGGGCTAAACTGTTCAAAGCTGGAAAATTATCCTCATTTCATGCTGCTTCTTTTGGATGTTGGTTCAAACGCATAGAGTCAAACCACGTACCTGGACAATCAGAAATACTGTGGCCCTTGGCGTTGAAATGTTGGGCCACAGAAAGCCCAGGAGTGTTGTTGAATTTACTTCAATAATAAGATTGATAAGGCAATAAAAAAATTAAAGCCTTTAAGGTGATAATGATATCCACACATTTGTGATTAGAAAATTTTATGGAATTGAAGTGTTAATTCTAGCTTAGGTTTGCTGCATTCCATTTCTGTAGAGGACCTGCTAAATTGGGAAGATGAGAACAATCCATCAAACGAGTTCTGGAAATCAATCAAGGGTGGTTTTAAGGAAAAGGTAATCTAACTCACATTAGTTTAGCTTTAAAGCATTGACTACAGTACCCAAATTTTAATCTAGGGGAATTCACTTCTGAGCATACAATTGCAAAGGCTGCCCATCATTTTAATACTTAAATGGGTCTGAAAAGATGGCCAAAGACAGTTTTAAGCATTTTTGATCATTAATAATTGTCATCAATATTTTTATCGTTAGTCATCACGTTCTTAATGACTGTTGACAATACTTGATATGATGTCTTTATTATGCTTAGAAACCAAATTCTTTCTACCTAATAGTGTTGGACAGACTTCGAGGACGCAATCATCAAAGGATTCCCTGATGAGCTTGAGCAAGGAGGGTCTATCCCATTACTAAAATTCCTGGCATATGTGCTCGGAGTTAACTATGGTAGGAAATTTTTAAATTTCTTTTGGTGTGTATGTGATGTAAACAAAATGACCTTTTTAGTTTTATGATGCATTGAGGCATCTGAACACATGTAAATCTATTTAAAGAGTGCTACTTTTTACCACTTTTGCATTAAAATGGTAGTGTAGAAAACTGTCACATAAACTAGAAGCTAATATTGTTTGGGTTTTCGCTATCTGAACAGCCTTTGTAGTTAAAAATTAAATAGTGATGATCCATAATTAACTCATCACTTTTATGGCAAATTTCAATGGGACAATATAATGGTTGTATTATTGTGTTTCTGGTAATCATGTTGACAAGTGTCCCTTGAAACTAAACTTTAAAAATGAAGATCATTTATCTTTGATGTTATAGATTCTTGATGTAATATATCAAACATGAGATGCAGTGTTTCATCACCAGATGAAACACCGAGAAGAGAGTTGAAAATACGACGCGCAGCGGAGTATTTTTGACGAACTTCGAGGTGTTTCATCTGGTGATGAAACACTGTGTCGAATGTTTGATATTTCTTCTCAAACAAAATCATTTTTGAAGGAGAAATTAAGGATGCAAATACTAAGCAGTGTTTCATCCGATTTCCAAACACTCATTAAACATTAATTTCCTTTGTATTTTCTTAATGAATTATTAATGAGTTTGAGAAGAATATTGAGTGGTGATGATATTGATTTTTTTATGGCATTAATACTATTAAGGCAGACACTTTTAGAACTTTGGAATCCCGCTTGTCATTTCAACAGTTTTGATTTTTAATTTCCACTTTTAGACAAACGGGCATCAGAAAATGTATCACTTAGTCATTTTATCAGAACCTCAAAGTGGTTTGGATCTTTTACAAAAGGGTCTCAAGGCTGCTTGAGCAAGGTAAAAGTTTATTTTCACATAACGTAATTTGTGAGTAAATTTGTTAATAAGGGGATAAAAAAGTGAATGCTCACATCTGAATCTGAATGTTTAGTGCTTTAAATATGTAATTTTAATTTTGTATTGAATTTTAGACTTTCACTTTTTTAGATTTTAGCCCAGCATGGAAATTTTTTATTATAATTATTGTTATTACTAGCTTTTTAGGAATTTTAATTTATCTTTTAATTACAACTTAATAAAGTGCTTTTGAATATTTTATAGTTTTAGCGCTATACAAATTCTTTAAAATTAAAACTGAATTAATTAAATTTTTTTCAGTTCAGGTTAAAATTAATACACTTTTTTAAAATGATCATTGGGTTTTATGATTGCCAAAATTTAATCACCAGCTTCATAATGATAGCATATTTGTTTGATGCTCTGTTTTTATAAAAAGCTTGAGAAATGCTTAACCACTTTCCAAATGTCGGTATTGTCCCAAAAAAGCATGAAGTCAGAGACTTCTCAGTTTACTGGTAGATGAGTCAAGGGGTTGTGCTTCTCTTATCTTACTAAAATTTTGTGTTTTGCCAGTGCATCTACACTACAACAATGCCAATGAAATAGATAAATTTAAAAAAATTATTCTTTTAAATTTTTGTTGTATGAAGATGGTTCATTTAATGGAAAGCTCAGCTTCTTTAAGTCCTGATGGTGAAAAAACAAGGTAGGTATTGGCAACCCAATCATGTTTTACTGTCCAAATCTTAATTTCTCCCTCACTGGGATAATAGAACAAGAAATTAGTGGACTACTTACAACTCTTGAAGCTGTAGAATGATAGGAAATTCCTTTCAACAATACATGTCAGAAACCCAGTCCCTTTGTAGTGTCTCTTTTAATGAAAAAGCGTTAAAAACAGACCAAGCTTGTGGATCTGTTTCCCTGTCAACAACAATCATTTCTACCTTATTCTCATACATGTACTTCCGCTTTATGTAAGTGGATGGCTTTGGTCACATTTTAGTGATACAGAGACAGAAAGTCATTTGGGCGGAACTCTTGTAAACCCCATAGAACAAAGTGACATTCCCGAGTTCAGATCCTCCCATCAACATCATCATCATCATCATTACCATCATCAACTTTACTCACGTTCATAGAAATATTTACATAAACGTTTGGAATGTTTAGTATCAAATGGAAGGTGCAATCAAGGGGATTAGTGGAATGGACACTCATTGACTTGACCCAGCCACCTCAAGTCGACTGAAAGCTAAGGCATTTCGTGTAAAGGGGTGTAACTTGTCATGTCATTCGTGTAAAGGGGTGTAACTTGTCATGCCTTCTTCTTCAGGTTCTAACTTTATCTGGTCACTTCTAAGCTTTATGTGTCTCTGACAAAATTATTTCATCTTACTGCAGCTGGTTTGCAGGATACATGACAGAGAGTGAGGCAAAACAGAAACTTCTAAATCATGAGGGTGGAGCATTCCTGGTCAGATTCAACACTTCCATGGTGTCACCTGGCTTTGTGTTGTCGACTAAGTCACATAGCAATGACTTCGTTGAGTATAATATAGAGGCAAGTTTTGTCAGTAATCATTATTTAAAATCATGATAATGTCTTGTATATTTACAGTAATCAAAAGTGTGCCAGCTGCTCTCTAATCAGTGACGTTTTTGTGTTCAGTAATTTCCTTGGGTGGGTTTCCATGGAGAATTCTTGCGGGGATGTGTGGCATGCCTCATGAAAACCCCAACCCTGTTCCCTGGTTTCAGAGGGCACAAAACCTTGCCTCACATGCATTGTTGTCATTTGTCCTTTTTTCCTACGCAAAAGGTTAAAATCTCTTCGCACTTTCAGACCAAAAGCCAAAATCCATCTTCTTTGGTGATTCAAGTACCTTTATAGCTTATGAAAGAGAGTAGCTCCCCCCCAACCCCCCACCCTCAGAGTTAAAAGGTGGACGTTTTTGTTTTGTCCAGTTTCTGCAAGTTATGGTAAGTAATGAGTGAGGAATTAGGTTGATCGCTCATCAGCGTAAACTCCCTCGAGCATTTGTGAAGGTTTTGGATGGGCATGTGTTGCTGACAAGCCCCAAAATTTGGCCCCATTTTAGAAGGAGGCGGAGGCTTTTGTGTTTTCCTTTTTTCGCTGTAAATTTTCTTCCTGGTGAGCAATTCACTTGTCGGCTCATCAGGAGAGGTGTATTGGGTCTAGCCATCCCCCCTTTTGGACGACTAACAAGTTTGTTAGAACATTTTTCTGTGTCATCCGTGATATCGTGTACTGCCAGTGAGGGTCCATGATTTTAGGCAAGTAATGTAATTATTTCTTCCATTTTTGTGGGGTTGTCAGAATTTTCGTTGTGCCAGGTTCCCATTCAATCTACCTCAATTTCATTGTTTTGTGAACGCCATAGGACCACTTAAACTTAATACTGTGTTTCCGGGCCGATTGGTCAGCCACCCTCTCTAACAAAAACCTGGATCCGCCCCTACTCATAAAAGCTCCGGCTTTTTTACGTTATTCACAGGTTCATCGTGAATCAGGGAAAGTGGAGATCGGTGATTCTGTATTTGACAGTCTGCCCTACTTGGTGGCAGAATTAAGGAAATCATGGATGAAGGATCTGCAGCCAGTTACACATAGTTAAATCAAAGTTTAAAACGGGGAACTATCTCTTGTAATCGCTTTTTTTTTGTTTAATTGTTTTGGAGTTTTTTGACACTCCAATGTCTATAAGATCTTTAGCAATTTCCAGAGTGAACTAGAGATTACAGTTTTCGTCGATCACAGGTAGCGTTTCTATAGAGGCGGTTTATATGAAGCAAAATCATAATGCTAAGCATCAAAAACGTGACGAACGATTCCGACGAACTCGATGGAGTGGCCATGTCCCCCAACTCTCACTCCTGTCCTAGTTAGCAAGAACAATACGCGAGGGCCCTGTTTTTTAATTGTTGTTATGTAGTCAAGACCTTCTGTTCTTCCCCTTACCACAGTATGTAATCGGTTTTCAGCTACATTTATAGCCAATACCCTAACATGTATACGTTTTACTGTGGCGAAAGAAGTTGAACATGTTTTGACCTTTTTGGGTTGTGTTTCTTATACTGGAATCTGAAATAATTAATAAATAACAAAGCATATATAAAAGTAGATGTCGGTGTATGACTGGATAAAGAATGGAATATAAATAACAATGTAGAATAAAAACAATGGATTCCCACCTTTTTGGATGTCTTATTAATCGATATCAATTACACTCACTCCGTCGTCACGAGTAGTCTCCACAAGAAATCCTTTCGCGGGCTTACTTGCCAAATACTTTTGCGTCTTGGTCTTACAAAATTAGTTTAGGTGGGACTTTAATCGATAGTAACACTTGGTTGGCCGGTAAAATCTTTCAACCGGAAATATCCAAGAAGAAGGAAACTTGTCTGTATTAAATCACTCATCAACTATACTCTTTTGATATGTCGATATGTCGAAATGTCTCCAATAGATTTAACTTCGCCCAGCAAAAGGCAAGCACCCAAAACATTTCCGAAGAAAATGCGGATAGGGGCTGAAATTAGATTTAGAGCGTCATCAATTGTGGCGTCATTGTCATGTGAAATCCATTCCGATCCTTTGTCTAATAAACATGTGTTATAATGAATTTACAATAAAGATCAAGCTGTTTAGGTTTAAAGATGAAAAGTGTGCCTACAAAATACTAGGTCGACCAACTCAAGTTATATCAGTACAGAAGAAATAACAAGCAAACTGCGGTGATAAACTGATAGGAAAAACGCATTTCGGGAAGGAAATATACGTTTAACTTGACGTTTCGAATGTGGGAATTGAACTCAACATAGAAAAACAAGAAAAATCGAACCAAACGAGTGATCATTAACAGCTAAGATGTGTGAAGTCAGAAGTTCCTCATGGCTCAGGCTTGGAGCCATATTTATTTATATTGTACATCAAAGAACTACGCGAGACTTGACAGTCAAATGTGTATCTTCGCGGACGACTCTCTTTATTAGCTTACTATAACATCAAAGGCTGACACTGAGAATCTCGACACTAAACCGAACAAATTTGAAATGTGAGCAGAAAAAGTAAAGAGCCACTCTCAAACAGGACCCCCACAAATAACATTCCCCCACCTCTACTCCCTGCAAAGTAAAGTTCTTGCAAGAGTAGACTCGGAAAAGAACCTACAAGTCTTTCTCACCTCAGATGCCATATCGCAGATATCACAAAGGCAAGCAGGACATCAATAACTTAGTTTACTTAAGGAACCTGAGAATCAACTTATCCGCTCTTAGATCCGTGGCTCACAAGAACCTTATCCGCTCATTATTAGAATATTCATTCACGGCAAAACAAACTAGAAATGGAACAGAGATGTTCCTAATAAAAAGCGGTATCATAATAAATCCGGTCGGCGTTAGTAAAATTCCCGAAACCGTCACAATGAGATACTTTCGAAGTGACAACGAAGAAAAACAGACCGTCCCTTGATCTGTTACAAAATTCACAATGGCCAAAGCAGGATTGACACCACGCAATCCTAACCCTAGGCCATATTAATCGCTCCATATATATGTAAATGCCGAGAAAGCTTACAAAGTCCCCTTCGCACAGTACGATTACACCCTTTTGCCCTTTTCCCTTACTGCTGAGCCTGGTCCCAGGTTAGAAATGCTCTGGCTGCTTGCGGTGTTTATAACTGTACTAATTTCCTCACAACAGAACGATTCGTAAGAATCGTCATTTTCATGGAAAAGAACTAAATGGTAGGTATAGAAGAGGAAACACTCATCGGACTCCTTTAAAGTAGACCGTCTAAAAGGCTATGTCTATCCGTCGACATGAAAAACCCCACTACCCCCTCCCTCTACAGATATCCAAGGCGCGGGGGGGGGGGGGAACTTCGGATATCAAGTGACAGGGATAACCGAAGGATTTTTTGGGGTTTGAAATTTTCGATTTCGGGGTTGTTTGGGTAGCGAAATTTT
>NC_133204.1:20889245-20996745 GCF_958299795.1 Porites lutea
TGTCCATTTGTTTTCCACACTCCAGTTTGAGTTGATGTCCAAATTCTGTCCGTTTTCTCTATAAAACCAAGAGGAACAACTCTCTAAATCCTTCCAATGTGCCCTTCATAATAACTTATTCGTCACACTGCTGATAGTTAACACTTTCTTCTGGCCTTCCATGGTTTTCAAGATGCCGAAAAATTCAAATTTGAAGACTTTGAAGCGTCAAATACGCGGTGTTCGAGTCTCACATAACTATCACACCAGCCTTTGTTTTTCTGGTTATTGTTTGCCGTTTTTGAACCAATCAAGATAAACAACAAAACGGAGCAAAGATAAAAGCGAACAATTCATGAAAAAATAACACTTTCAGCGCGTGCTTTATCATGTTAAAAACGTCTTGCAGTGGGTTGTTATGGGAACAGGAATGGGGGTCTGGGTTTACTGATTGAGGTAGGGAAGTTGGGGCATACGCGTGCCATATGCCTCACGGACTTTCGCTTCATAATAGTGCTATTGCTGAGAAACAAAACTTAGGACTCAGGACTACCGTATTTATTCGATTAACCGCCCTGGGCGCTTATTAAATTTTTGGACCTTGAGCGCTTATTCGAGGCTGGGCGCTTATTAAATTTTCACCATTTTCAGCAAGTGAAGTATGTTTATTTTGCAACAAAACAATAAATGCTAATAACAAAAGGCGAAGAAGTAACAAAGCAAGGTTTCTGTAAAATGCTCTGAAGAAAACTCCGTCCTCGGGGAAGTCTCTTATTAGAATTTATTCACTCAAGTGGGTGGGGTAGGGGTGAGTGCTTATTTGAGTTTGATTGGGGGGAGGAGGGGGTGGGCACTTATTCGAGGCTGGGTGCTTATTAACTTTTTCTGCCTTTAGGATGGGCGCTTATTCGAGGTGAGTGCTAATTTGAGGTTGGGCGCTTATTCAAATAAATACGGTATTCCGATCCTGTTTTATTCATTTGTGATTACAATAACGTCCTGCAACTAACAGTTAACTTCAACTTTACTTATTACTCAACTTAGTTTTTTACATCTTAACTCTGAACTACAAAATATAAAATTCAACTCTCTTAAAAGTCCAAATCACTCTTCATATAAAAACAAGCACAAACTTGATTAAATTGCCATATACGTCTCTCCTCCTTTTTCCCATAACAGGAGGCATAATAATCATTTACTGCATGATAAACTGGCGACTACACATGCAGTATTAAAACTAACACTACGTTTGTCAAAAAACACTTTCTTAATCATTTGAGCTGATCTAAAAATCTTCAAAGAAACCTCTCTATTGCTGTAAGAAGGATATCAACGAATAATTTACATTTTGTAACAATTGAAACCATTTGTTCATTTTTCTTGTATCTGTAAAAAAAAAAAAAGGCAAAAAAAAGACAAAAAGAAGAGAAGAAAGAAAATCAAGTCATAGTATTTCTGAAGCTGCCCATAGTTGTTCTTGTCCAACGTTTAGTAAAAATCAATGTTTGCATGTCCACATTAACCATCCTAGCAAACAAACTATTAGAACTTGAACTTGGTGCTTACCACTGACAACAATAATACAATGTTATAATGTAATAATGGCAAAGTTTTTGGGTTACCTGTAAATAAAATTATTCATTAAATTTAAAAGACTTGCCCCTTTGGGTAGCTAGATGTACAATAGTGTACCTACAATAAAATTATTCCGTGACTAAAATGAACAAAACTTGGGCCAAGACCTACTAGTACAAGTTTAATTTTTTAACGCCTCTAAACTTAACTAAATGTAAGATGCTGCCCTTTGCAGAACCACCCATAAACCGCCATCATTTTACTGCCGCTTTGGTGTGTCCGTAAGTTTACTGTCAAACTAAACTGTCAGGAAACTGTCTCCATTTTAAACCAGTGCTATGTTTAATCTCATGATTCATCAAGTCTCACTCTCTATGGGACAAAATCTGAATAAATTTCTTCTCGTGAAAACTCGCCACCAAGTTGTCACACCCTTTGCACAGTGCAATGGCATTCAAACTTCCGCCCATGGGAAAAGTGGAGATAACTCTGCCATCAGACTTGACGACTATAACTGAATTCTTGTCAGAGCCACATACAAGGCTGTCATGCACAGCATCCAGTGCCATGGAAACCAAACGGCCATTGTTGTCTCCAAGATTCTTGATTTCACGGAGAGGCTTTCCTTTATGGTCAAAGACTTTAACGGTGTTTGTGCCATCTGAGACAAAAAAGTTGTCATTATGGTGAACTGCTAGTAATTTATTGCCTCTGAATTGATCGGAGGTGAACGCCCACTTTTGACATCTTTCAGAATCATACACAATAATACCAGGACCAGATGAGTCACTAAGAGAGGTTAGAACATAACGGCCTTCTACATCAATTGTCATCTTCTGAAATCTAACAGATGCATTTGGAGCCTGAATGAACTTTCGAATGAATGCCCCATCCTTGTCAAAGTGAAGGAGGCGGTTCTTCTCTTGATTCAGCACCACAATATCGTTATTTTTGGAATAAGCTATTTCTTTGAGATCACCATATTGAATTTCAAACTGTTTGTGTGGATCACCAGCTGGAGTGAATATATGAACACGTTTACTTTCTGCATCAAGAACAGCAATTTCACCACTTACTGGTGACACTGTCACGGCCGTAGGCACAAACTCAGTGTCAATATGACGGATAACACTACCAGTTTTTGGCAAGTTACTCGATTGGGGTTCAGCCTTGCTTGGTTTAACAAGGGAAATTTCACCCAGGATTTTACCACATTTGTCAACTTTTGCTGGGATAAAGTTCACATTTGTTGTTCCATGCAAACTCTGAAGTTTTGTGACCTCTGCTTTTAAGCTCTGCAGTGAATCTTGACACTGATTTTCGCATCTGCCTTTGGATCTCTGGAATTCTTTAACATCATTTTCATCCTTTGTCTCGTCTGCAACATCCAAAGAGATTGACACTTTCCTACACAACTGTTTAACTTCAGCACATTTCAGATCGAAAGGACTTTGAGAAGCCATTTCTTTAAAACTCGCATCAACCTGAGACAACAACTTCTTCTCTTCCGTCTCGATTCTTTTGGCCAAACGTTTTGCCTCAGCTCTTATCTGATCCTTCATTTTAATCTTGCTTTCCTCGAACACTTTAGCGTGTACCTCTTTGAGTTTCTCAAAGTCCTTGCTTATTTCATTCATCTGCTCTCTCCACCGTTGAACGGCTTCACCAAAAGCACGTCTTTCTTTCTGGATAGGAGAATTCTCAATCAGCCGTTTTAACAAATGGTTCGTAGGAAAAGCAGCTACTCCCGAAGGAGGAATCTGAGACTTCTTGCGACATTCAGGACATTGCACTTTGGTCCTCCTTGGATTTTGCCTCACAATTTTACCAAGACACTTGAGACAAACATTGTGTGCACAGGTAGGAAGGCACTTAGGGTCGTCAAATATCTCCAAACAAACAGGGCACGCAATTTCATTACCTACAAAAGCAGTAAAGTCTGAACCTTTCGCCGCCATCTTGTATTAAACCGTCGCGCTTGGCACCTTGGGATATGAAATCTCCACTTGCTTTGGGCCATTGCGTTGGGGTGGGGAGGGTGGGAAGAAGAAGAAGAAGAAGAAGAAGAAGAAGAAGAAGAAGAAGAAGAAGAAGAGGAGGGAGGAGTAGCCTTCCTACGAGTCAACCTCTCATAAGCTCTTAAAAGTGAGCGAAGCGAGCTTCAATGCATAAAACAATAAAGGAATTTTAGAAAGTCGGAAGAAGTTGGAGAAAAGCTACGAGACAACGTACAGTTCAAAGTGGACAAGGGTGTTTCACAGATCCAGTTTATTTCTTGCTACAATAGTAGTTCCTAGATTCGATTGCCGTGAGTTTAGATAATCGCGAAGATCCCATGATCATTCATCGTGAAAAGCAGAACAAAACTAAAAGAGCAAATGAACAAACGAACTCGTTATTTCTCTATCCTTTTTTTTTTGGAAATTGAAGAAAGAAGGGTATGTAGAAATCAACCAGTTGCGTAGAACGCTATGGTAACCCCTAATCTGGAGCGCTGTTTTGTGAGGAGTTTGAAAGGCTACCGTCATTTTCGTGGGTGCGCCACGTGCACCGTTTCAACGTTTTTTCTTTGTTGGGAAGAGCTGACCAAACCTCCACATATCCAAGGAAGAAGGAGGAGTCTCGACAGAAGTACTCTGAGAAATGCATTGATCCTCTCTCCACTTCATCACAGAAAAACAAAAACTGTTACTTCTTCTTTCCTTTTCTATCCAACTATTACCCATGTTGAACGCACTCCCTAAACTATGATCAAGCCCCCCGGGAACTTATTTATTTCAAGCCCATTTGAGGGGGGCTTAATAGAGACGGGGGGCTTGAGGGAAAGAGGGGGGGGGGCTTATTTAATTTAGAAAAGACAATGGTATCAGTTCTCCATAGAGAACTAGAATACAAAGCGGAGACGCTCAAAAACAAGAAGGTTGGAGGTCATGAAGCCGAGGATCAGAATCAAATCCGAACTTCCAGTTGGTAAATCAACCATCCCGGATCAGTCCACACGAAGTTTTACAGTCATGATTGATTAATACAGTCTCTCATTTACTAGTGAAGAATAATTAGGGAAAGGGAGTAGGAGCTTATTAACTTTCTCCCCTTGAAAAGCGGGGGTTCGGGGGGGGCTTATTAGAGGGAGGGGTATTATTTGTGAGCGAGGACTTAACCCCTTGTTTTGATGGTGGAGTATCTGTTTTTTTTCCTACTAATTATACCCCTTCATATTTTAATTTAAAAAAACCCTCAAAAAAAGTCTTTTCCAACTTTCCATAATTTTGAAGTCTTTACCAGTAAACGTCCCCTTAATTTTCATTTATTGAAGACATTCCGAAAATCAACCAAACATTCTCACTTATTTATATTGAACCAATTTTACTACGACCTTATGGAGATCCTGGCTAGCTTTGGAAGAAAGAGGGCAAAAATATATTCGTAAAACAGGCTTTGTACCAGACTGATCCCCTAACGGACATTCTCATAACCGGAAAGTTCTAGTTACGGCCGCCTTGGCCACACCCCATTTGAACTTTTTCAGTTTCGCACACTTTTTGTGCTTCTCGAGGGTTTCCGCTCATGGGGGCTTCAAATATATTTCACGGAAAGTACAGCAATCAGCCATCAGTTGAGTTGACAGTAAGTCCTCCACCATTAGAATGAACAAAGTAAGGAGTTCTAATTTGTAAAGTTTGTGGTTTTATTCATTTTCAAAGGAGGGGTTTGCTAATTTGGCGTGTACAAACATATGACGACCTCACCAACCAAGAACCCGAAACAGATGCAAGTTGATTTATAGTTACATTCCTAAAAACGCGTTATAAATATTTGATACCTTACTATTTAAAGCTTCTAGAGGCAACACTTTTGTTTCCATATAAAAGACAGACACACATGCTCTACAAAAATATCCGTTGTATAAAGCAAACTAAATGACGGATTTCCCACCCCTTTCTTTCCAACATAGGCATGTTGTTGTTGTTGTTGTTGTTAGGCATGTCCATTACGTTAACTACAGTTTTTACAAAGTCGATACATTTGCTATTTTGCTACCTAGAATAAAGCGAAGGGATTCATGCTTTTAGACTTAACCCATACACAGGAAAACTTCCACCGCATCCCACGAGTAATAGGGTACAAAGGTTCAAGAAGAATTAGTCACCTTCCTTTGTGTTATTTCCGTGATTTCATGGAGTCAGTATCAGATATAAGTGCCCCTGTTCACCTTCAACTACAATTGCATGAAGAGTTATTTAGACTTCTTAAACTAAGTTAGAAGGCTACACTAAAGTAAGAGAGTGAGCCTCGAACCCGTCTTAATAGACTTGTTACTGAAATGTATTGTAAGGCTACAATAGTAAGCACGCTTTGGTTGGCTGTTTTCTTGTAATGGCCGGGCAATAGCTACAATCATCGTCATAAGTGTTGGGAAGGCTACTTTTTTGTACTTCTTTTTTCCTTCCTCCCTCTCCCCTGGCCCAATGTTGAGCAAAACGTTAATGTTTGTGCGCGTAATTGTTCTGTTATATCTCAACATTGAAAAGGGGGGACGGGGGTATTTAGCAAAAGAGAAAACTCTCTTTGTTCAGGATTAAAATGGACTACTGTTAAGTTGTACAACCTTCCCAACTACTTTTGTCTGGGATTGTAGGTGTCCAAGGCATATACAATTTGTGTTTACAGTCAAACCAGGTCAAGCGTTCCCGTCGCTATCAAACTAATGAATTCATTAATGGCAAAATGATTTCGTTTGTTGATTCAATAATCCATTCATAAAATGAATAATCAAACAGTCAAATTGGACCTCGACTCGATAAGTAAATGTTGATTTGGTTTATGAACAAAATCTACCTGTATTTGCTTCCCTTTTCCTGCCGTATACGATTGGGTTTTTCACTGCCTTGAATCAAAATAACAGCTAGAATAGACAGACCGCAAACGCAAAGAAACTGAGAAAGGCCGGGGATCGAAATCCACCAATCACCGCACATACACTGACCTTAGTTTGACCATCCTGTTTTCTAAGAGGTCAGGTCTGTTGCACTGATTACTGGCAGCAAAATGGCGTACATGTAACAGTTTGTTTGGGTTTGAACTTCAGAACTGGCCCGCACTCGACCCTTAGAAAAAAGAGAAGAAAAAACGAAATTCTGAGGTCGACTCGATTATGGAAGCGAGGCTAAATATGAATATTGGATTGTTCATTTCATGAAGGGATTATTGAATCAACGAAAGAAATCATTCTTCCGTTAATGAAATGATTAGTTCGTTAGCGACGGGAACGCTTGATCTGGTTTGACTGTAACTTGATAGTGGACATCCTTATGAACATTCATTATATGGTCAATTGACAACTGTCAAAAGGAGTATCCGCTGACCAGTGTCAAATAAACGTATCGCGGGCTCACGTGAACAACTCCTTGAGATGAAGCATTTTTTTAAGTTATCCGCTGACCAGTTGTTGGCTTTAATTGGACGCTGGCTCAGGTCCATAACTCAACGGTCATATAATGAAATAACTTATTAATCTCGTCCGTTCGGTCATTACAGGGAGATTCCCGATATCGGCCTTAATGTATTAACCTCGCTATCGCTCGGTCAATATAATTTTCTGCTCAAATAGGGCAAAATTTATGAGATTTCCCTGTAATGACCTCACTCTCGGTTAATAAGTGGTGTATATAGCTGCATGTTACTTTTATTTGTTATGGTCGACCTTCAATTAAGCGGACGCTCTTAGAAGGAGAAAAAAATGGTCCCCTTAGGATAGAAGTCCACTTAAGAGAGGTTTATGTGGAAGAAAGCAGCAGCCAAAAAAACAATAAAGCCCTAGTTGTACAAGATATGGCAGTGATTTGTCTTGTGGATAACGTTCACCTCTGCTGCTTTGGTAAGCGTAAGCCATTTCTTTCCCCCTTTTTCTTATTTTACTTTAGCCCTACCCCCATAACTCTCTTGAATTATTTACATCAACTCTTGTTTCAAGATAAAAAAACAAAGAAACAAACCCCAGGGTTTCCTGCATACCGCCACCCGCCCTGGGTATCTCGAATCGAACTCTTATGTCTCTATTCCACATGCAGCTCGTGTTGAGATATAGTGACGCCGTTTGTCTGCCAGTTTACTTCTTCGTTCCTTTACCGTCCGACATGTCAGGTAGGGAAGGGGGTTTTAGTGAATACTTGAGCGCGCGACTGGAGTCTGGGAGCTGATCTAATGAAGCCGCTGACCGCATCTGATTCTCGGCTGCAGCTGATAAAGACGAGGAGGATTTAGTCGGGGTCTTAGGCGTTGGGGGTCCACTGGTATCTATTAAAATAATAATTAAAAAAAGTTACCTAAGATGCTTACCAGTTACAAAAACCATCCGGGTGAAAATATGGCGCAGAAACATAAAACCACTGAAATTATTTGAAGTGGTGGAAGAACGACCCGCTACAAAGCATAGCTAGATCAACTGAACAGACTACATAGAGTAGGAGAATTTCATCAGCTCACATCACAGGTCATATTTTCTAAAGCTTCCCAAATGGAATGGCAAGAAACATTTGATTTTCTAACCGGAATTTCCGGTTTTTCAATGTATAAAAGTAAGTACCCCTGGTTACGAGTACAAAACGTATACATCACTTAAGCGAATTAGCCACTATAAAAATGGTACTTTTACATGAGCAGGTAATACAAAAAAGCTCTCAGACGTCATTTTGCAGGGAAACCAGTGGTGTCGTTGCGAAATGGCGGCTGTTTTTGAAGGATATGAACAAGAAAGCGAGTCGACCTTCTTCAGCCACCTGTACGATGCTCGCGTCCGAAGGCGATGACTAAGGTAAGATACACATACACGTGTGATGACTACATACCTTGGCCGGCTGCTCTCTTTTCCAGTTGTGCAGTGTAATATCCATTGTGGTCCAGCCGAGCAATAATATTCAGCATCTGGTGTTCACAGTCGATTGTAGAGTAATGACTCAGTTTCTCCAGTAGATCCATTAAATGAAGCGCAAAGTTGCTATCAAAATTCTGGATGGTGCGCTCAAAGTCTTCTCCACTGATCATTTGATCTACATGATCAGACACAACCTATACACACACCCAAAAAACATCAAACCTATTTCACTGAGCCATAGACTGTTCACAGCCCTTAAACCTTTTTTCGGGGCAAAAGTAAAGATCAAAAGTTCGTCACTGAGACTTCATACGCGAGAGAAATACAAGAAGAGTAAAACATCCCTCCCCAAATACCATGGGTAATTTTTTAGTTCTCCTCAGAAGTCAGATTTCGCTCGCCACATAAAATATTGACGGCCGCCTCTCGAACTCAACGATCGAACACGAGAATCGCACGAGAAAATAAGGGACTGTGAAAGTTCTAACTGGATCGGCAAGCACAGTGAAACGAATTCTAAAGTAAGAATCTTAACCTTAAATAGGAAACATGACCTCGCAGTGGAACTTTCGGAAGTCTGAGACAGATCCTTGTCAGGCAAAAAAGCTGACGAACTGAGGACGTATGAATTTGCACGATATTTAGATAAATCTCTTAGCAAAGTTTCTTGGTCAAGGACCTGCACAGTGTAATTTCCGACCTCTACTTGAACTGTTGACACCCAAACCAAGCAAACAAACAAACAAACGCATACAAAAATAAAAAACTAAGACAGACGAACGACGGTGAACCTTGAAAGTAGTTTTCTTTTTCTCCTGTTCTCCTGGTGGGGGACCTCTCTTGTTCATTGGACTCACACCAGGGGCATCGGTCTCCTGTGATTCTACACTGGCACTTTGAGTGAACCGCTGAAATAAAGAAATGGCGACACATGTTCAGAAACTGCCGCACTGTGTCCACACGGGTCTGTTTATTCTTTTACGACTGTTCACACGAGAATAAACAAGTATTGGAGGAGGCAAATAAACCTTGCACTGCGTACAACTTCAGAGTAATAACATAATCGTCCCGCGTTTTAACTCACAGTTTCACAGACCTCGTCTCACAGCACTCTTGTGGGACGTGAAAGAAGCACTAGGGACGTAACAATCTCTGGTAGTGACCACGCCTAACTAATAGCTAACTTTAGGTAACACGTAAGTTGAAGCCCATATCTGTTGTGTTAAGTGGTCAAAGTGTTCTAAATCTAAATCTAAAATAAATCGAAATAAATAAATAGAAATCAAACTCACCTGCATACAATTTGTGAATGTTACACACACCAGCATCAATTTACTCACAACCTAAAACAATTATCACGATTTGCGTTAACGTAGGTCAGGTACATTTAAGCCCCCAGTTATTCATGACACTGTGCTTGGCATCACCCTGCAATGACATTTCGTGAAAACGGCAAAAAGGAGGAAATGTACCGAAGAGAAAATTTTCGAGTGACTAAGCGAAAGGTCGGAAATTCGTGCGAACGCAAACAAGCAACGCGAATAGATTAGTGAAGCTATTCTCCTCTCGTCACGTGCTTTCTGTTATTTAGTTATGTCAATCAAACAAGACTCTCAAAAAAGGCAGCATACGGGAAGGAAAACGCATACACCATGGGTGATTTTGACATATATTCACTAGGAAGTATAAGAAGGGATTGCTGCGACCGACCTCGATCATCAAAGAATGATTTACACAGATGTTTCTTTGATTCCAGTAACCACTAGTGTGTGCAACCAACCCTGAACCCGAGGAAACTGTTGAAATTGCCGCTTGTCAAACCCTTTATGTACTCCCCTTTAGCCAATTATGGTGATTGCCTGACTGCATATAGAAGCATTGAAGACGTTGTTCTCAGATCGTTAAGTAGTTACATTTCTCTTAAAGTACACCCCTATAAGACGGACACCACCTTTAGCTGGTCCTTGCCATCCCCTGGCCACTCCGTAAGCAGGATACCTTCATAAGATGGACTGGTTCGATTTAGGTTTCTGGGAAACTGCCCACCTACCCCTCCCCTAAGCCAACATTTTGCCCTAAGTGAGAAGTAACTGTTAGTGTTAGCTTACTTCACCTTTAGTAACTCGGGGTTTGTGAGCATGCAGTCTTTAAGACAGCGGTCCAAGAAGTCATTATGATTCTCCAGGACGCCATCGATGTTTGTTACCTGTGAAGGAAATGAAACATTAAACTGGACAAATCGCCGGATTCGTCGAACCTCTCGGCTTTTACCAAATTAGACCTTCCTCAACCACCTTCGGTAAGCAATTCATTTATGAACAATGAAACTTACCATTCCAAACAAGCCAGGAGCCAATGGCCCGGAGCGAGCATCTTCCATGTACTCGTGTCACGGCGTTTTCAGTGACCAGTTAATTTTTAGAACAAACCTGTCAGCGAACCCCAGAGACCCAAAAATAGTATTTTAACCTTTTAATGAAGGTTTGTTTTCCTTCTTGATATCGTATACTTCGAATGCGCTCATAGACGGGGCGGGGTCTCCATCTTAAGGAGAGCTCTACGATGTATCTAAGAATAAACCAGGAGGTGAAAACGCCGTGACATAGGTCTAGTATGGGAATTGCTCACTCTGGTTTATTGGCTCATGACAAGCTTAAGCCAGTAAGAGGAAGTTTGTGCGTGAAAAATGATACTTGAGAGGTGGTTAATTCTATTCAGCACTCGGAGATAAAGTCACCGATCTCACCGTTTTCAGACTTTTTTCCATTAAATGCCAGCTGGGTTCCAGGACTTCAAACATCATGTAATGCTCATAGGTTTGTACGAAGTGCAACATCCTCTGACGCAGGGCGAACGCTGCAGCATACCTGAGGTCACGCACAATACAGTCAGTATCACAAGATTCAGGTAGCAATAAGACAACTGAGGTTTCAAGACATCTATTCTTAGAACATCCATTCTTAGACTCTTTTATGTTTCTCGGTCCTGACGCACGATCTCCACTCTATTCTGGTCCACCAATGAAAAGAAGAAGCCAAATGGTACTTTTTTGAAACTCGTCAGAATCTCATGTTTACTAACCGAATACTTGAATCCAATAACAAAAATCAATTCATTTTCTACTTTCCGGGGATGATAGTTTGTAAAACATTGGCTGACAGTGAGGGTGGGCATTTTGGATCAATTTAGGCTTCTGGGTAACTGACCACCTACCCCTCCCCTAAGTCACAATTTTGCCTTAAGTGAGAAGTCAGTGTTTATGTTGACTCAGGGGAGGGGTAGGTGGGCAGTTTTCCAGAAAACCTTGATTGATCCCTTCCGGCATTTTGTTGTAATTTCATAAAATAGTCCATAAATCTTACCAATGGGAAGAGTTCAGAGTGAACTGCTTTGCTCGCTTGTTGCTGACCCAGACACTGGAAAGAAGGAAAAATACAAAGCCAAAGAATATTTAGGCTTTTTAATTCACAATTAAATATCAAAGGAATGCAACCCCTACGTTCTGTTGCAAAGGAAAACACACTTTCTGCATTCAGTAGTGATGCCTGTTGGTTCTGTCCCTGAACAGTCAATTAACAATGATGGACCTTCCGAGCGCAGCCCAGTGATCCCAGCGTAATTGCCCTTGACCGAGCGCTCGTCTCAGTTATGCTACTAGCCTGCGAACAAGCTCTCCGGGACGCTCTGGCGGCAGGGTGGGAAAGGAAAGAAGAGCTTGCAATTAGGTCTCTGAAATTTGAATTCCATCTCCAATTCCCCTGTGGCTAACCGTCGTTTGAACTCTCAGATTTTCGCTAATCAGCACGAAGAGGAAACGAGCGCGAATGCAAACAAACATTGAAAAACACGTGCCAAGGGTAATGACGCCTCCGCCAATCAGCGTTTTGCATCGACTTTTTCGATGCAGATATTCAAATTCCAGAGACGTAGTTTCAAGCTCTCTTTCCTTTTCCCGCCCCATCGCCAGAGCGCCCCGGAGAGCTTACTTGCAGGCTATTATGCTACCGAAATGTCATACCCGTGAAGGCCAGGAAGAACGCCGTATTAGGTAAAAGGGAGAATCTTAGTGAAACCTTAAGAACATCTATATTTTATAATTTTAAAGGCTTCAACATACCTAATGCCATGGAAAAGGTACATATTGTGTTCCCGTTCAAGCCATACTAAAGTACTCAAAACTGACGGGCTCTCTTCCCTCTGCCATCCGATGTTTCCTTACACAAGAGACTTTGCTGCACTTTGTCTCTCGCTACCCTCATGTATAAGTAATTACATACCGCTGGGAGTAACTCTGTAAGACCGCTAAGTGTTTTTTGCATGCTACCATTTGGCTACATTGACCTCCACGCACCCTTGACCAAGTCTCAGTGCCCATGCACATCTTACTAGCTTACTTGTTTTCAAAATGACATTTTGCGAAACATATTATGCTAGTTCTCCATGGTTAACTTACTTGCACAATTGTCTTTCTACGTGTCTGGCATAGAACAAATGCCTAAACAACATCTGGTACTTAGTTAAGGCCTTGAAAGAAGAAGAAGAAGAAGAAAAAAAACATAACATTATTAAGGCAGGTTTTCACTAGCGACGGAGTCGGAGTTGTAAGCGGAGTCGTAAGAGCGCTTATGACTCAGTGAAAATCAAAAATCGGATTGGTAAGCGGAGTCATAAGCGCGATGGAATCGGAGTCGGCAGAATCAGAAGGTTTCCATCTTCTTCAGACTCCGCTTATGTTTCTGTCGTTCACGATCTAGTGAGAACCAGATTGCGGGAGTCGGAAGAATAAACCAATCACAATATGTACGTTCCCACGCTTTGTGATTGGTTTAGTTCTTCCGCTTCTGCTTGTGACTCCGACAACCCAGTTTTCACCAGATCGTAAGCGACAGAGTCGTAAGCGGAATCAGAACGCTGTATTCACTAGATCGTAAAGTTCTACCCTTCTGATTACGACTCCGACTCGCTCGATATGGAGGGAGTAAGTCAAATTACAGATTTCACTGTCAAAGTAAAAAGTATGAAATTCTCACCTTCTTACTTAAAATTAATGATACAGGCCACTTCACCACGTAATCGAATGAAAATGCTTCAAGTCCTACATACATCAGTGTGATAATTAGTTTCATCAACAACTGTTGCAGAAACAGCGTTCCACCCGTCCAGTAGACATATCATTACAAGGTGTTGAACAGATAACAAAATATCGACATCTAACCTGAGATCTGGAGTTCAGTAGGATCTTGATTATAAGATGTTGCACCTGAAAAATACGTTGTTACTTCAAGCTCAACTGTTAAATGGTGCTTATAATGTTTAATATTATTCATTCAAAGTATTTCTCCCTTTCTGATTGGTTCAAACCCCGCAGCTAATTCCGGCTGGCGTTGACAAAATTTGGAAGACATTTGGGATATCCGGTAATATGACGTAAATAGCACAGGGTATAGCCAAAAAAATGTACGGCAACCGAGAAGGGTGGTGTCAAGGCCTCGATCTGCATAATTCTTCAAATCATATTAAGCTTCATATAATAACTGCTAAGTTTTCGGAGAGTAAAGCAGTCAAGTTTTTGGCAAACAGCAAAAGTCAATTTGTAACACATGACCAATTTTTCTCTAGCTTGTCGGTTACAGATTATTACATCCAAACAAGAGTAAGTAGTTTCGCGTCTGTGTCCAGAACAGTTATTTTAGACGGTTTTTACCTGCTCATTTTCTAACTTTTTAAATTGTCAAGTTGAATTTGACGCCAGTTTACAGTAAATGTAATTCCATGCAGACATCTCTGTCTACTTATCAACTAGTTTTCAACGATGGATGATAACTGGCTTATTTCTTTACTTTTCTTTATCTATATCTTATCTGAGCTGCTTCACTTGCATCACACTCAAGGTGAACAATTGAAGACCACCACACAAAGACCGCCCTTATATAAATGGAAAGCAAACCCTAGTATAACTGCTACCTTCTGTTACGGTATAGTTGTTCATATTATATTACCTCTGCTGTCATAGGCGACAGACAAAATACGAAACAGTTGAGTGATCAGATCGTAGGGAAGCAAATCAACTCTGTTAAGGCAACAAGGGGAAAAAACATGTTACAAACTGTGCAAGACAAAAACAATCAAACAGACGAAAACTAAATTATACCTAAGCTGCATGTTCTTTTTTTTTAGCTTCAAATAAACAAACAAATAATGGTCAATAATCCAGTTCCAGATTATCACTGGAATTTTTTGGCAGGCATTCAATTAGAATTTCGGTTGAGAAAAAGACAAGTGATGTAGGAATCTTCTAAGACGTTCCAATTGACAATAGCAACGGCTGACCCCAAACCCCACTCACCCACCCAACACGAAATACCCAAGCTAACCGACATGCAGTTTCCAGTTTTTGTAACACTATTATAAGCCCCATTATCCAGACCACATAAAAATGATTCTCTAGACTGATTTTCACACATTTCCTTCAAGAATCAGTTGAGAGGAAAAGATAGAGATCAAAGCTGATTCATTTTGTCTACACTTTTCTGCTACACATATCCTTTTCTGTTGAACTTGTGTGGATGTTACAGGTCAAAATTAAATTCAGGTTGATTCTCAATTTTCTCTGTTTCCTGATCTTAATCCATGAATAATTAGGGCTTTGAGAGAAAGGAAATTGAGAATCAACCCAGGTTAAAAAATTTTAACCTGAATTTAATTTTGACCCGTAACATAGGTATCAGTATTGCTAGGAGAAAGTTAGTCACAAGGTTTTAAACATTATTTTCTTAAGAATAAAGAAGGCGTGTTTCACCTCCTATCCATTGTATTACTCCCTCTAAACAACTTAAATTAATGACAATAAACGCACATTGACAAAACTAATCTACAAGGTATTAAAAGCTCATGGACTGGGAACGTCTAGCTTATCAGGTCTACATCACGAATTTGCACCTGTAACTTACCTCAAGTCATCCTTGTACGGATCACTATTGGCTGTGCTCGTTCTTAACGCTAACTCTAACAAGTTCTCTAGTCTGGAAGGCATAATATCTGCGAAATTTTAGATTAAGATAAATAATATTGACAATTTGATTAAAATCAGCCCCATGAATGAAATAATATAAAAAGCACACACAATACGTAACAAGGCGTCAGAAGATGGTCAACTTCTTACGAGTTAAGACAAATAATAGTAATAATAATATTATTATCAGTTATTGATTTGTATTGCATAAATAGCAATCAAAAAATTTCCATCTGCCCATTACCTAATTCTTCAAAATCCTCCAATTAAAAAGCTTCATTTATATAAAATAAAATATATTCCCAGTACACATCCTAATTCTAAAAACAATGACTAATTATTCCTTAAAATCCTATTTACAAATCCTACTTAAAATCCAGTTCTGACTTTCTTTCAACACAAGCAAAATAATTGTTAACTACAACGTGTGTTAGTTCAATACTTAACCATGGATAAAGCCATAGGTTCACTCATGTTTGCATTCAAACTGGTAGGTCCAGGGCTGTCAATACTATTTCAAGTTGCTGGGGTATATGCAATTACATAAGTGGGAAAAAGAACAGCTGGGAAGTTGTTTTGGATCTATTTCCTATAAAAATAGCTGGGGGTGATGGTCATAGTAGCCGGGGGAAATTCCCGGTCCCCGGTCCCCGGCCCTTGGTGACAGCCCATTGGATGTCTATTATACTATAGACTACGGCAGGCACCAACTTAAATAAGTAATAAGCAAAGAAGTCAGTTATCTTGTTAACACAAACAGATCATAAAGGATACCATCCATATTTTTCTTCATCTCATCCTCGGCTAGATCCATGAACTGAACAAAGAAATCTCCAAGATCCATGAGAAAGTAATGCTTGATAGACCTAGTGGAAAGTCCACTTTAGTATCTGTGGTGGGGTATGGACTTCATGGCTGAATGCCATAATAGTCTTTCACCCCACATGACCCCAAAGTTGTCGTAGATGAGTGCACAGAGACTTCAGTAGCTCTCCTGTGGTGGTCTCCTACGCGGCCGTTTTTGCCTCGTCACACAATGCTCCACCCGAGGCGGAGGAGCGTCGTGTCATGAGACAAACAGACGACTGAATGCGTGGTCGTGACAACGGTAAGCCAAGGAACGGAAAAAGGTTACCAAAGCCTACCGCACAGGTTGTCGAAACGTCAGTCACTGTCAACAACAGGCCCTTTTCAAGACTACAATTTCCCGAACGATCAAATTACGCCTTATGACAGGGTTATAGTTAAAAAAAATTTACCATTTTCCACACTTAATCTTCACTTCCTACTCTTTTTCGAAGTCTGGAAGTCAAGACTTTGCAATAATGCCAGACTCCGTAAGAACCCTGGTTGCAGCTCGTTCACGTTGTTCAATGATCGAGCAACCTAAGGATTGCTTTCTGTTGTCCGTCAACATGTGGAAAAGTCCAAATGTTGTTCAACTTGTCCTTACTTCTTAAGGTGGATTTCCACAATCGCCCACACATGCACGTAAATTTCATGTGCGAAACAAAAATAGGGGCGATGTATGAAGTGTCACGCGAATTCCGTAAATGTAAAATTTGAGCGAGGTTTAAATTCTACGTTTATGCGCGACCTTTCAGAAATTGCCTCTTTTTTATTTACGAGCGTAAAATTTACGCGCGTTCGCACGTAAAAAGTACGCGACAGTGGAAATCGACCCTTCAACTACCCTTCAGGTCCAGGCCAGTGGCTACAAACTTACCACATTTCAAATCACAACGTTCGTGAATCTTGTGCTGATTCGCAATTCGGACCAAAAAAGGTTACACAATCCTAAACCTTTGCTTTCGCATATACCTATGTGTACCCTAAATAAATGACTCCTCCCCTCTGCAACCAATAAGTGCGTGAACATTTCTACAGCTATCGCACAAAAACGTTTTCAAGGACCAAACTCTCGAAAGAAACAAAATAATAAGAAAAAGAAACCGACAACTTCACACGAGTCCTTCATTCTCACCTTAATCTAGCCATCAGTGCCTGGTCATCCATTAATAGGTCTAGTAAGGTCTTGCTTGCGTAACTGTAGGCTTTTTCAATTTTTTCCACATATTCTCTCTCATGAAGGGTATAAATTATTTCGTCAGCATTAGGACACTGCACATTTTGACCTAAAATTGAAGTAAATGGTAAACTATCTCAGACGTGAACTTATCTATTTACAATTGTAATTCAAAACGATTTTTTAAGTTTCAAAACCTTTACTTTTAAGGGATCCATTAAGAGAGCTTTTGTTCGGCATGTTCCAAAAATTTCCTTTCGCCAGTGCCTGAAGTCACATGTAAGAGGCATTCTACATTGTCATTTAACTATGTTCTATGTTCAAGAAATTTTGAAATTTTGTCCTTTCTCACAACATAAATGACCGTCGAATCCGATGCGAGATAAAATAATATATCACTAACATTTGTCATTCCAGTTTATTCCTCTGTACTTCATTTTCGGGAGCATGTAGGCTAATTTATTAAATCAATTCAAATTTTTTTTTTGACTCATTCACCGACGCACCCACGTGTCATCAACGGGGAACGACCGAATAACAGTTAAATACAGGGAGGTGTGCCAGTGCCGCCATTTTATTAAACACTGTGATTCACTTCGTTAGTTGAGCGAACAAAATGTGTTGACTGCTTATAAGCTTACCACATTGCCGAATGACATTTAAATATTTTCCAGTACTGAGAATCTTGTGGGCAACCTGGAAAACAATAAAGAATTGAAACATCTGAGGGACAGCATCTTAAGCATTGAGTCCATATTGAGTCCAATAGTCTCGCATTACATCAAAGGGATTTCCGTATGATCGACTCGATCGCCCCGAGTCTGGGACGAATGTAGTGAGACCAGCCTACATACAAACTTCAGTTCATACAGGCGATTGCGATCCCCCCCAGTCGCCTGCATCGTTTCTCATTACATTTGAGGTGATTTCTTATAATCGTTTTAACAGTCTATAGCTAGTTGCGTGGATTGTCTTAGCACAGTTTAAGACGACTCAAGCGATCGAAATATGATGATCCGGACGATTATATGGAAATAAAGCTAAAGGAAACAGGATAACAACTAGGCATCTAAAGGCACCTTTAGCAGGCTTATTCTACTCTCTCCTGACTTGAATGAGATGGTTTGAACACACTTTCAGCATGATCGAATTTGGTGACAGGCTAACAAGGCAGCTATTGTATGGTTATCCCAGTATGAAGGAGCATGTTCTTTTTGCTCCTCTACTACAATTGAAAGGTACACACAAAATGAACCGGGTTAACAGGAATATTTGTTTGGATTAATAGTAAAAATTTACCTTTTCCAAGAAAATAGGAATGTTTTCTCTGACAACTGTATATCGTTGTTCCCAATATGTAACAAAAGTCAAGAAAAAGAATTCTGTTTAATACTGTAGTAATAAGACTTACGCCACGTCTATATAAAGAAAACTTGTCCTGAGCTACCCTGGGCGAGCCAACTTTTCCTACATTTCCTTGCAAAATTTGGTAAACCATTTACATCAGCTCGGCTAAACGGGTAACCCGCCAAGCAGGGTCACACTTTTCAATGGTAGGGCCCCTCTCTTAGCCAGGCCAACTTTTCTCCATATAAACACTTTAGCTCGCCCAGCCGGGTCAGCTCGGTCAAGGAGAGACAATCAGAGCATGCGCGAGCGATGTTGTAAGCTCTTGGTTCAGGCAAAGGGGTCAACTTTATCTCATATAAGCTCTCTCTTAAGCTGACCGAGCTTGGAGGGTGACTCTCTTTCCACGGACAACTTTTTTCCATATAAACGGAGACTATTGTCTATCCATAAGAAAGAGAGGAATATCAAAGGATATGCATCATTGTAATCTTCAGTGAGCTTCTCTTTTTGAACAGAGCCGTGCTCTGCAACCAGGAACTGAAAGGACAAGAAAAAGTAATTACACAAAAACATGTGTTTAAAAAAAAACAGCATTTTCCAAAAATTCTCACCTCAGAATATGGATCACTGATAATTCCTTTGTAAATCCACTGCTCAAGGATATCAAAGTAAGGAACACATGCCTGTAATAAGACATTAAGGTAACTGCGTAAACAATGTACACATACACAAAAGTAAGTTCTTGGTTAAGAAAATAATTTCAGTAACGATACAAAAATTGGGGATTGTACAATTGCTGTATACTGCAGTGTGGTCTTTTTTTTTTTTTCGGAAAGTGAGTGTCAGTATTCCCTGAGTGGATGTCAGAGCACAGGCGGACCATTCAAACTGTTCGAGGCATCGTAATGTCACGCGCAACACGTGATCTTCGCTCTCGGCTTGATTTAAGTGATCAGGAGAAATGCTTAATAAAACAGAGCCGGGAGCGGCCGTTAAAAAATGCAGTTAATGTACGCGATCACATGTCGCAAGTGACATCACCATGCCTCGAACAGTTTGGATGATCCGCCTGTGTTCAGAGAATTGAAGAGACCAGAATGTGTGATCAGTGGGGTGGGCATAAGACAGGGGGTAGGAGGAAGAGGAAAAGAAGATTCCGTAACCCTGTCACCCATAAGACAGGGGGGGGGGGGGGGCAAGAGGAGGGGAAAAGAAGATTCCGTAACCCTGTCATCCATAAGACAGGGGGGCAGGAGGAGGGGAAAGGAGATTCCTTAACCCTTTCACGCCTAGAACTAGTTATACCAACTCAGTTGTCACTCTAACTTTTAAATCTGTGGACGAAATCCGAGGGTGTGACCATTCAAATAAAACCACTTTAACAGCACTTTCACACTGTACCATTTTTTTGACTAAATTTTACAGAATAAAATTTGGAAATTTTGTTGAATGCTGACTTTCACCACTCTTGGGAGTGAAAGGGTTAACTGTTTTGCCTGCCCGTTTGTCTGTTTACTCCAGGATTCTTTTTGGTTCCACATGCCCCAAATGCCTCCCACGGATAAAATCAGCTGTGCAGGCTACTCTTTCTAAGAAGCCCGGTTGTTCAAAAGTTAGATAGTGCTACCACCGCTATCCAGCAGATAAGCAGTACGAAAACCAATTGCGTTATCCACTGGATAGCTATTTATCTAGTGGATGGCGCTATTCACCTGTCGAACAACTGGAGCCAGGTGATTAGTTACTACTTAGCTCTTTCACAATACAATGATATGGCGAGATTATTAGTCATGATTCTAACTTTTGAATCTGTGGATAAAATTCTATGGTGTTACCATTCAAACCAAACCTCTGTGGCAGAACTTTTGCATTGTACTTTTTATTCTCAAAAGAAATTTGAATTTTTGGTGATTTGTTCTGGCCTCTATCAGGAGAGTAGGGTTAACACTATCAAATGGCCTTTATCAGGTAAAAGATGCAAATAAAAACGGATCAATTTAGGATTCTTGGAAACTGCCCACCTACCCCTCCCCTAAGCCAACATTTGCCCTAAGTGAGAGGTAAGTGATAATGTTGACTTAGGGGAGGGGTAGGTGAGCAGTTTCCCAGAAACCTAAATTGATCCATAAAAACTTGTACTACTCACAGCTTGAGTGAGGAACAAGCACAGATCCTGGGATTTGCTGTCCCTGTAAAAGGTACATATGAAGTTCAATTAAACCCTGTATTTGAACGGTGTGTTACAAATTAGAACGAGGAAAGAAAAAATTCTTACCCTGTATATCCCACAGTTTTTTCATGCAATAATGTTAGCACAGCTCCTCCTTTGCAGCTTCCCTGAGAAGATAATTTGATGAATATACAATTAAGAAAAATTGTGAATTACACTAGTCTAGCATCAACTGATTTGACACTCAGATGTGACTGTAGAATAGGGAAGGTCGAGCCAGTGATACTGGGCAATAAAAATGAATCCACAAAAACAAAAAGTGGATTACACAAATTAGTGCTGGAGGTTTTGGAGACTGTGGAGGGATACATGTTGATATAAGCTCTATTTAATTACTATTTTGTACCTTAACTCTTTAATCAGTTAAAGTTTTCTCGTTTCTTACGATTTATAGTTTCTTTCACCATGGTTAGTAAAAGGACTTGTTAAGAAAGGTGGCAAACATCAAAGACAAAAACAACGATGCTGCAGTTTATGTTGGATGCTCCGTGATGTGTACAATCCTTTATTTTGTGTTCACAAACAGAGACTTAATAAATTAATGCAATGTTTTTATTGGTCAATAAGACCAAAATGAAAGGTTTGCTGTTCCCCACTCCAGGAACAACATGTATAAGGGAAATGGGTACAAGCTTTTGGCGCAACGACTTCTGGAATTGTTTGGTTGGACAAGCGTTACTTGTGATTAGTTAATGGTTGCCTTGAGTACCATCGACCAATCATAACTATTGCCTGTCCACCCAAATGGTCCCAGAAATGGTTGAGCCGAAAGCTTGTACCCATTTCCCTTAAAGTTTCTGGAATGGGGAATTGAACATTGTGCACCATCAGGTTTACAAAAACTTATAACAAAGGAGTCTGACGCACCTTATAACTATTCCACTGTGCTAACTATGCTATCAATAATAAATCTTTCTTCGGTATTAGTTACGGTATACACTTTATACTAATATTATTTTACTTGTTACCTTGTTAGCTTTTCTCTTTATTCATTTTGTTTTTCTTTCTCTGCTTTTGTTTTACTATAACTGACCTTTATTGTAAAGTCACCCACCCCGAATAGTCTTGATTATTATGTGGGTGAAATAATTGCAAACTATTTGTACAAATAAATAAATTATTATTGGTTTTGTTAGTGGTCTTTTACACTTACTTCTTAATACAGTAAGGGGGTGGGAATAGATCTTTCACAGTTTTTTCAATTTTTGACATGGACAAGTTAGGGAAAATCCATTAACTAAATTAGTAAAACTGCTAATTTTGAAAGTGTTTTGTTGAAAAGGAACGAAAATATAGCTCCTCAAAGTCGCCAAATTTTACAGACGTTTGTATGACATGGGGCACAAACTTGCCCCCCCCCCCCCCACCATATAATCACCTGAAAATTTTTGCAATTTTGCGGAGCTACATCATCGCTCAGTAATAAGACGTATCACTTTCAAACTAGACAAGTTTACTTATTTTAAGGCACTTTTACCAGTGGTGTCCACGGATTTTCCCTAACTGGTTCTTCTTGGCCACGCTACCAGGTTTAAAGTCTCATAATACTGTACCTTATCAATTGCCACTGCAATGGATGAGAGAATCTCCATAGTTCTCATGCAAGGTTGGATGTAAAACCACAACTTTTGTAGTGACAGCTGCCCCTACAGAAGGGTAAAGACAGAAGAAGCTGCTTTATAAACAGACAAAAACTTTTAATAATTGTCCTAAATCCAAGCAAATGAAATTTTGCACTTTCTAGTGGCCATATACACAGGGGCACCCAATTCTGAAAAAATATATGTTCGGAGAAGCAAATATTGCCTAGAATTTTCTATTACTTGAGGATGGTAAAAATTTCTAGATGACCATCCCATCCACGTACAATTTACGACGCTTATTAATTTTTAACATTTCAGTCGCCAACTTAGGCTATTTTAGGCAGCAGACACGATATCATCTTTATTACATTGTGTTTGTATTTGTATAAATAAATGGGGACTGATGTTGATACATTACGCTGGGCTTCTATCCAGTGCAGCAGTCAGTTTTCCTATTTAACATGAAATGATTTCATTGTTTTTCACTGTTCACCGTGTCAACAATAGGGAATAGGGAAAACCTGAAGCCCTTGTAATTTCGAAAAGACTCAAATTCCCCTAGGATGACCGAACAGATACAAATTTTATAGCACCGCTTAGGATGTAAAAGTACTTTGGAAAGCCTAAAAAGTGTTTTCAGTGTATTTAGGAGGAAATCATCATTGTACAGCTGTAGACCAGTCTGGAGAATTTGTATGTGGATATTGGGGGCTTAAACTGTACTAACTCTCCATAAGGAAGAAACATCTCCAAGAACACTAAGTGCCAGTCCCACTGATATACATTTTAGAAACTTAGAATTGACTGTATCTCCTTGAATAATCATATTATCACTAACAGAAATCTAAAACCATTAATTAAAACTCCATTTGTATTTAGCACAATTTCTCAGTACACTTTTAGTCCATCTGCCATTCTCCTTCATGCTTTGATTTACCATCCCCTAGTCTTTAATTATGTTATGCTTTGCATGACATGATAGTCCAGTTGCGAGTTTGTCGCGGCCACTGAATAGAAACACTGAAGACTCATTTATACATAGTTATAGCCTTGACCTAAGGGTAAATAAAATTAATTATTTACAAATTCCAGTGAGAAGAAGACCTGTGTACAACTGTGTCTATTGTTTTTAACTCAAATTCAGGCACCTTCTCGCTGGTATTTGTGAATATTTTACTTTAGGTTGATAGCGCTAACCCTGTACTAATGAGTCTTCTGTGCTTCTATTCAGCGGCCGCGACAAATTCGAAACTGGACTATTGCTACCATATCACTTACTAGTCTAAATTGATGCTCCAGTTGTGCAACAAGAATGAGATATTCCTTTCAAAACAAAACAAAATCATTACAGAATGAGCAAAATCAATGAAAGCTCACTAACACAAAAAAAGGTATCTGTTCTACTGAACAGTCTGTTCAACTATTTGAGTCAATTGTGCGCCAAGCCACTTTGTTCCAGTTTATGTTACACGGGCTTTGTTTAAATTTGAAATGATGCATGTACTTTTGTTTATGCAAGCTGCGCTATTTAAAGTCATGCAGAGAGCGTTGGGTTCAGTTCTTAGACTCATTTAAGCTGACCACCTGCTAACCTGATTGTTGATAACCAGAAGTTGTTAACCGGAAAACCAGACTGTACAAAATATGAACTGTTTTGTCTAAATACGGAGGCTGTCATAGAAGCAAGTGTACAGTCAATTTTGTTGCTGTTTTAGGTTACTTTCTGTCATTTTCGACATTGTAAGGTCGAGTGCCAATGGACATGTTTACTTTAATTTTACATCGAACTGTACATGTAAAATATGACTCCTCCTTCATATTTGAACTCTTTGGTGTCTTTGGTCAATGGAACAGTATCATTATGACCGGCAATGATGACCCATTTTAAGCTACATGACGTAGACAATAAAATTAAATATTCTATTCAATTTCACAATCCTATCTACTCTTTTAAATCATTTGTTCTTTGCTTATTGTAATTTGGTTAGATCTAATTAAAGCTGACAGCAAGAAGGTTACTTAGTCTTATAATAAAGACTATGAGGACTCCCTCTTCTTGATAGCCTAGCTCTTGAGTGACAATTGCCCATGGGTAAAAAAAATTTCTTTTATTTAATGTTATTTATTATAGCAAAAATAAACACAAAACAATACAATACTTGTCAAATTTACAGAAATTATTAATATGTAACAGTATTTACTATCTACATGGGTAGAAAATTGCTGCAGTGCAACTGGAGTGTTGAGAAAAGTGGAGTGCTTCTTTTGTCTTAAGGCCTTACTTTTTGCCACTTGAGTATAAACTCCCTCACAATCTTTTATGGTGCCAAAAATAATATTGGAGCTCTGGGCCGGGTTGTTCAAAGCTGGGTTAAGATAACCCAGGGTTAGTGCGAAATTTGAATTCAGATATGAAAGCTTAAAAAGTAAATTCAGTTTTATTCTTTCCGTCAACAGGTTAATGATTGCATGCTCTTAAGAATAACAGAGAAAAGTATCCGAGAAAATGCTTTTGAAGAAAGAAAAAGAAAGCCGGGTTAAATTTAACCCTGGGTTAAGCGCTAATCGGCCTTCCAACAACTGGGCGCTGTAGGGTACTAGTATATATAACATTCAAAATCAGCCTTGGAACTAACATGGTCATGTTAGTGATAAAAATCAGCATTCTAACCTTGAGTAATGTCTTCATTGCTGCACACAAGGCATGATTAACAATGCCATGCTCAAATGATGACTTGCCTGGAAAAAAGTAAACAATTCTTATTAAAAATATCGTACGAACATTTTTTATTCTATTACGCAGGATAAAAGACCCTTGTGTCTATGATTAAGTTGTACATGGATTAGTGACTGCTACAGGCTATGTTTGATTTTGTCATGTTTGGTATCCCAGTATAATAATAATAAGTTATTAGTCAAGCTTGCTTTAGTAGTAAGACTCTGAAATGCAAGTTTTTTTCTTGTGTGTGCCACCAAAAGAGGATCATGGTCCCAGGCATTCCTAGCAGAGGCCATGGGAACTGGGGATAAGAATTGTGACCGACAACATATTCAGAGCGCATTTGTATAATTTGTGAACAAAGCTTAGGAAAGGTTAATGTGAAAGATGTTGAGCTTTTCCGGAAAGGGTCGGTCCACAAACCCTATTGCTTGAAAGCAGTGATCACTTTGAAACAGGTAAAGACTTCAGTGGCCAAAAAAATGAAGAATCTTAATGAGCAAAGTAAACTGGTCAGGTGTTGTAAACTTTCATTGTACCCAACTAAGTCGATGACTGAAATTATGCACCATGTTCATCATGTTTTTGCTCTCTGGCAGTAATGTAATTTCTGTGGAATCGATGCCCTGAATTCACGTATTTATACACCCGTACTCAATTAATTCAGAAACAAACTGTCAAATATGATATAAAAAGTAAATATCCAGAAGAAAGAAGAAATAAATATCCAGTAAATATCCAGAAGAAAACTTGAACTTCGATAAAGTAGGACGTGACAAATTTTAAGCAAGGAAATCCTGTTTTGTGTAGAATTAATCACTTCCTTATTTCTTGTGACAATATACTGTTGCATGTTCTCAAGTAACAACATGCTGTTTGACATTTGAGTATGTAATTGGACAATCAGAGACTATTGCGTTGCGCGTACCCTGTGCTTGTATGCTTGAAATGCAGAGATCTGTACACAGAATTCTCATGAAATTGTGATTAAAATGAATCCTTAGACATGAGAAGTGGGATTAGAATGACGTTGTTGATTGAATGTCAAGCTTGATTTAAATGAATCGTTAATTATGGTGTCAGAAGATAAGTAACCCAAGCAATACATCGAGTTGAGAAGCAAGTCAGGAAATCGAATTTACTGTCAACATACCAGATCCCAGAGAGACACAAGCAGAAGCATCAACAGCGAGCTACGCATGTGTTGGACAGCTACATGCGCCTGAAAAGCTAGATTTTGAAGCTGACGATCTTCCCCTTAGGTTGCATGGAAAAGATGGAAAGAAGAAATCACCTAATACATGGATCTCGCCATGGCTGGTAAGCCTGAAGACACGAAGGTAAAACTGTTCCTTTATCTCACTGGGACAGGGGGCTGTGAAGTCTATGAAACCTTACCTTTTGCCACTGCGCCCAGCGATCGAACCCTTGCTTAAGTTATTAAAGCCTTTGATAAGCGATGCGATCCAAAGGAAAGTGAGACAGTAGAGAGATATAATTTTTTACACGGTTTCAGGAACAGGGAGAGTCCTTTGAAAAGTTCATTACAGAATTGCAAATCTTGGCAGCGACATGTAATTTTGAGACCTCCATGATTCACACTTGTGTGACTGCATAATATGTGGCATATTAGACTCATATTTGAGGGAGGAACCATGGAAGGGAAAAAACCTAGACTTAGCTAAACGTATACAGATCTGTCGGGCCGCTGAGCTCTCAAAAGAACAAAAGAAAGCCATTGAAACAAATGAATCTATTCATAGTTTAAAGAATAATAGATCATTCCATTATAGCAATCGCAAGAGGGGATCAAATGTTACAGGCAGGCAAAGGCCAAACAAACAGCCACAGACCTTTGAAAGAAACGCATGCAAATACCGCAGGGATTGTCACGAACTGGGAAACTGTCCAGCGTATGGCAAAATGTTCAAACTGCAACAAAATAAATCACTTTGCAGCTGTCTGTCTCTCAAGGCCCAAGAAGGAGAGTGTTTGTCAACTTCAGACAGGACACGCAGAGTACAGCGATGTTGAAAGCGATTATGATGACCTAAATGTGCTCGCACTGACACCCGAGCTGCAAACGAATGCTGTAACAGCACAACAATACCCACGAAAATTGTTTGCCATGATGCATTCTTGGGGAAAAGCCCGTCAAATTTCAGATAGATAGTGGAGCGACATGTAATATCATTACACAAGGCCTCCTTGAGTTATCACAATGTACAACAAGTCTACAGTGACGCCCACAGGCCGCTGTACAGTTACAGTGATGAATCCAAAGAATAACAAGTCCTATAAAACAGAGTTCGTAGTCATAGCTAATAATCATTGCCCCCCACACCTGGGTAGTCCATCCAGTCAGCAGATGGAAGTCCACGTGAAACACGAAAACATTTTAGCAGTAGGAGGAAAACCGTGCATTCTTAACCAAAGATACACTGCTGCAACAGTATCTGGACATATTCAATGGCACTGGCGAGATGGATAAAAAATACCACTTGGATAGAGGAGGGAGGTGTACCAGTTGTTCACCCACCTAGAAGGGTCCCTTTTGCACTTTTAAGTGCAAAAAAGTCCTTACTGAAGGATGAGCTCAGGAAGCTGCAAGAAATGGAGATAATAGCATCAATAACTGGGCCTACCCCATGGGTTTCTAGTATGGTGACAGTCAAAAAGCCTAATGGCCAACTGCGAATCTGCCTAGACCCAAAGGACCTAAACAGAGTAGTGAAACGCAGCCACTACCCATTGCCTATGATGGAAGAGTTACTCCCGCAACTGACCAAAGCAAAAGTCTTCAGTACCTTTGACATAAAAAATGGATTCTGGCACATCCAACTGGTTGAAGCAAGTTCAAAACTCACAACCTTCGACACGCCTTTTTGGAGATACAGATGGCTTCACTTGCCATTCAGGCTGTCTTCTGTGCTGGAAGTCTTCCAAAGACAAAGGAGAAATTATTACTGTCAGTCCTACATTCCATTGGAAAAAACCCCAATAACAACATTCAAACAGATATTCTGTATCTGGACTTTCCCAAAGCATTTGATTCTGTGGACCTCGCCATCCTCCTTGAGAAGCTTGAGAAATATGGAGTAGCTGGACATTTACATGACTAGTTCAAGAACTATCTGGAGGACTGTCAGCAAAGAGTAATTGTAGATGGATTTACCTCCAGTTGGGCCCCTACAACCTCCGGAGCGCCTCAAGGAAGTCGGCTTGGTCCAGTACTCTTCATCACCTTTATCAACCACATGCCAAGTGCCTAGCCTGATGGCACTCTGACAGCCCTTTATGCAAACAAAACCAATTCAAGCTGTTTAGAAATTGCTTATCATATCTACAATGATGCAGATAAATTGCAGCAAGCCTAACAAACCTGGATTCCTGGAGTCTTCACAATAATATTAATTTCAGCGCATCAAAGTGCAAGGTCTGAACAGTGACGCAAAAGAAAAATCCAGTGCGCTATGACTACCACCTTGGCCACCTTGACCTACAACGCGTGAATAAGGAGAAAGATCTCAGTGTCATGATAACAAGCAGATTAACATGGGAAACTCAAGTTCTCATGGTTACTGCTAAAGCGAATAAGCTACTCGGGCTTCTTCGTCGCACCTGTCCCATGCTGACCGACCTCAAGGTTACAAGATCCCTGTACCTGGCACTAGTGAAGTCCCAAATGAGCTATGCAACTGAAGTGTGGTCTCCCAGCCACTCAACTTTAAAGCAGAAAGCTGAAAGAGTTCAGAGAAGAGCTACATGCTGGATTCTACAAATTAAGCAAGGTGAACTGTCCTACAAAGAGAGACTGATCCATCTGGATCTGCTACCGCTTACCTATGACCGCAATGTCAAGGATTTAGTATTTCTTTATAAGGCCTTATATGGCTATATTGATATTGATATTAGTTTTATTAAGAGTGTTAGTCAAGGCCATACTCGATGATCTCAATCAAGTGATATAAAGTATTTGGAAACGCGCTTCTGTAAATCAGCTACCTATCAGTCCTCCTTTTTCAATCACAGCATTAAATTATGGAACCAAATATGTAAATTAATTCAGGCCAGTGACTTTCTAAACATAACATAAAGACTTTTAAGAATAGTATAACTAACTTGTACAAAGATGAATTAGGAAATGTCTTTGACCCCGATAAACCATGTTCATGGTGCCTTGCATGTAATTGTGGGTGCCACTGGCAACAATAGTAAAATAAGCATTTCTTAAGATTTTTACTGATTTAGTTGGGAGGTGCCCTGTATGGGACGCCAGGTCCCGTTTGCACCTTACCTTGGTCTTTTTTTTTTGTTACTGTAACTATCTATTTAGAGAGACTCAGACCAATAAAGTTGATAAAACAAAAACAAGATGTCAGCATCAAGCAGTGGAGGGACTTCCACTTGTGCTTTCAATCTTCGATGACATCCTATGATGACATCTTGTTTATGGAGAAGGAGAAACGGAAGAAGCAATGTGAGACCATGACGCAAAAGTGCATGCCTTCATGAAGAGATGCCATGAGCACAATATAAAGCTAAACAAAGAAAAGGCACAGTTACACCGGAAAGAATTTCCTTTTATGGGACATGTCATCAGCAACGAAGGCCTGAAAGCCCACCCAGAGAAGCTAAGAGCTGTGCTGAAGATGCCAACTCCCACAGATGTTGCTGGGGTCCAACGGTTTATCGGCTTCACCAATTACCTCGGTAAATTCCTGCCTAAACTAAGCGCAGAATGAGAACTACTCCGGAAGCTGACAGTCAAAGATGCCGAGTGGTCCTGAACTTCTGTGCATGAAACAGTTGTGAATCGTATCAAGCAATTGGTAACCAAAGCAGCAGTACTGAAGTACTACGATCCACGAGAAGATCTGATTTTGCAGTAGATGCTTCCAACCAGGGCTGGCAGCTGCCCTTCTCCAGAAGGGACAACCCATTGCGTTTGCTAGTCGCACATTGATTAAGTGTGAGAGAAATTATGCTCAATTGAGAAAGAGCTGTTGGCTGTGATATATGGCCTAGAGAAATTTCACCAATGCACCTTCGGACGACTGGTCATAGTACACTCAGACCACAAGCCACCAGAGTCCATTGTGAAGAAGTCGTTGTTTAAGGCTCCAAAGCGCCTTTAGCGTATGTTACTGAGAATGCAAAGTACGATGTCCAGCTGGTGCACCGCAAAGGAACCTAAATGGAATTGGTTGACACCCTGAGCAGAGCTTATATACAGAAGGAAGTCACACCGTTTGAGTTAGGGTTGGAAAGTATCAGTATGGCTCATGCCTTCCAATCAGTGCAGCTCATTTAGAAGACATCAGTGTTCACATGAAAAATGACCCCAACCTGCAGACCCTCAATAAAGTTATAGCAGTTGGCTGGCCATCAGACAAGCATGAAGTCCCCGAAGAAGCAGTTCATTATTTTCATTTCCGAGATGAACTAAGTGAACAAGATGGGATAATATCCTGTGGAAATCAAGCCGTGATCCCTTCAACCCTCAGACGCACTATGCTTGAGTGAATTCATTCAGCCCACATTGGGATCGAAGGCTACCTTAGAAGAGCCAGAGAATGTTTGTATTGGCTGAGCATGAGAAGTGCTGTTAAGGATTATATGGACAAATGCAGCATCTACCATTCCTTTGACAGCAAGAAAGCAAAAGAAACGCTGCATTCTCATCAAGTGCCAAGTAGACCGTGGGTGAAAATTGGGACAGACCTCTTCAGCTGCAATGACCTCAATTATCTTATCACAGTGGATTATTACTCTGGATTCTGGAAAGTTGATGCACTGCCAGACACTGCATCTTGTACTGTCATAAACAAGCTTAAAGCCCACTTCGCATGCTATGGTATTCTGGACGTGTACACCTCAGACAATGGACCTCAGTTTCAAAGCGTTTAGTCATAAACTGGAATTTGAGCACAAGACATCTTCACCAGGGTATCCACAAAGCAAAGGGAAGGCAGAGCAAGCTGTCAAAGCAGCCAAGACCTTGATGAAGAAGGCAAAGAAAGCTGGAACAGATCCATGCCTTTCACTCTTGTCACACAGAAACACACCTACCCAAGGGCTCGACTCAAGCCCTGTCCAACGTCTAATGAGAAGAACGACAAAAAACCTACTTCCAACTACTGCGAACCTCCTTATACCAAAGCTTTGCGTTAATGTCAACAAGAAGTTCTTTCTGTGCAAGCATAGACAGGCTCATCACTACAATAAACGAGCTAAAGACCTGGTAGAGCTCAAGAACCAGTTAAGGCCATTGTACAATTCAAGGTTGGCATACGAGCATACGAGCTTCACACTGAGAATGGACAGGTGTATGTCCGTAACCGCCATCACCTGTGAAAGTCTCAAGAGCCTTTCTACAGAAGCTTTCCTGTGATGTCTTTCAAAGGCATGACCACACCTACCAGGGATGATGTGAATATCTCACTGAACCTGAAGGAGGAACATGTCACAGAATACACAACCGTTTTCCCAGCAACAGCATCAGAGCAAAATCCGCTACAAATCCACCTAAACCAGACAGGAGGGCCGAGCCACAGTTATCAGTTAAGCAAACTGCAAGCCATCCCATCCAAACCACACGATCCAGAAGAGTGGTGAAATTGCCCGCACACAAGACTACGTTTGACCTGGCTGACCAGTACAAACAATACAAACATTTGTTCTTGTTTCGTATGATGCTGGTGTCGGATGGACAGAACTGCTCTTGTTGTTATATATATCTATATTTTTATTTGTTATTGTTCCGTTTAAAAAGAAAACAAAAAAGAGGAAGGATGTGACAATATACTGTTGCATGTTCTCAAGTAAAAACTCGCTGTTTGACATTTGAGTATGTAATCGGACAATCAGAGACTATTGCATTGCGTGTACCTTGTGCTTGTATGCGAGAAATGCAGAGATCTGTACACAGAATTCTCACGAAATTGTGATAAAAAGGAATCTTTAAACATTTCTCATCAAATTTCCTTGCTAAAAGAGGCCTCTTTCCCCCCAAGCAAGCTCGACTTCACCCTCTTGAGAAGATTCTTGTTTAACAAAATAAAAACTTCCAGCCATACTATAACATTAAATGCATGCAAAAGCGATGCAATATTCCTGCCATTTTTTGTGAAGGCGTGTGTGGCCGAGTGGTTAACACCTCAAACTCTGGATCTGGAGGTCCGGGGTTCAAGCCTCGCCTGTCGCGTTGTTTCCTTAGACAAGGAAGTTTACTCCACTTTGTCTCTCTTCACCCAGGTGTATAAATGGGTACCGGCGACATACTGCTGGGGGTAACCCTGTGATGGAGTGGCATCCCATCCAGGGGGAAGTAGCAATACTCCTAGGTGCTTCATGATGATGAAACCGTGCTAAGCTCCGGCCGTTTGGGCCCTTTGCTCATGTGCACCTTTACCTTTATACCTGCTACTTATTCTCATGCTCTAAGTGAGAATCTCAAGGATATAGAAAATAGAGACAAAAAATTTGATCTTATGCCTGCTCACATGGTAGAAAAATTTGAGCTGTAACAGCTATATTGGCACAGTTTTAAAAAACACATAAAATAGTAAAATAAACTCTAACAAATGCAAGACAAGTCTTTAATTATGTGAATATCTCTACTCCATTTTAGGATACATTTGGAAATTTATGAAACGTTTATTCATGAACATCTCGCACCCTCGGCATAAAAAAACCAGGAAAGTTACAAAGGTCGTGCAAACCTATTTATAAGGAGGAAAGATGTAACCGTTTTCTACGGTTTTTGACATCCTCAATAAAGAATGGTGGAACTTTTAAAAAAATGTTTTTTACTTTCTTGTAGGTATAAAAACATTCATCTGAGATATCAGCATATAATATTATTAAAATCTGCATTTTTAAAAAAATGTTAATTTCTTCGAAATAGTAAAACAGATTTTCCCCTAATTTCAGCAAATAAGCCACAGAGCTCATTAGTTTTGTAAGTACGTTTGAAGGCAACCGTGACCATACAATGCTGGTCAAATTTAACTTTCAAATACTATGGTAACACATTAGTGAAAGGTGACACACAAAAAGTGGAAGAATGCTGTAATATTATCCCCTATCTGAAAGGGTGTTTTTACCCAAAACATTATTGAAAGAAACTGAGTACTGGAAATCAAAAACCTGCATCTAATTACCGTTAGCACTACAAGTAGAACAACTTTATGCTGCATGCAGTGTAAAGCGAAAGAACTTATGTTTGCAAGACCCCAAGGAACTTTTGCTTGCCAAAAAAATACACCTGCATTGCAGCTACAGATTTGTTGTATTTTAATTAGCAAGCGTTTTTTTCTTGTTTTTGTCTCACCCTGTGTCTTGCATCCTTTTTGTCTAAGAAATACAACTTACGCATGATTACCTTCAATAAATCTGCAGATGGTTGAGTAATGGGAACAAACAGGTAAGATTCTTTGTACCAGCTCCAACATTGATATCTCTGTATTTAAAATGGGATAAGATGCATCATGCATGATGTATGCTTTTTACATTCTGCATTCCATGATACATGAAAGGCCACAACTGACACTAAATCAAGGTGGTCACTAAGATTTCAAGTTGCCGTGTAAATACAACTCGTGGGCAGGGAATCAAACAGCTACATGTAGGGGTTTCTTTTGGTTCCATTTTTCTTCTATTTTCCTTTGAAAATAGGCGGGGGCCACGTTCAAAGGGGGAAATCCCCAGCCCCCGCCTCTTGATGACAGCCCTGCTAAATCTCACCTAAATGTTTAATTTTATATGAGAGCACGCTGTTACCTAAAGTCTTATCAATGGTGAAACTTCTGGCACTAAACTTGTCTTTAAGAGGTTTGACAAGAAGATACTTCCCCTCAACACCCTGAAAATAAACAAAAAAGCAAGTGAAACTCCATTTCAATTCACACGAGTGAACGAAATAGCCTGCATGTACTCAACTTGATGTATGTTGCAGAACTGCAAATAACAATTGGGTCATCAGATGATATCCCACTAAAATGTATCCATGTCTGACATAATCTTACTTACAGTTGGACACAACAACAGGAAAGATCAAATACTTGGGAATATAATTTTTAAGGTGAAAATTTGCCTTGTAGGTTTGCACGTGACCACCCAGTTAAAATACATTAAAAACTCGCACATAAGAACCTAGAATTTTCGAGGTCAGGCTGTACACGCTATTCTTATATTTTAGGGTAGTTTTTCACAATTCAGGTTGATTACGTTCTTAATAGGTTCTTGTTTTTTAGAGGTTGCCGTAGTGTAACCTTTAGAAGAAATATTGAAATAATACTACATAAAGGTTAATAAATAATACATAATGGTTAATCAAAGGAAACATATACCCAACTTTTTGTCAGACGTTTTTCACACAATTCAAATCCAGAATTTCAACCATCAAAATCGAAATGATTTTTTCTGTAAGAAACTATTTTTCTTTGCCAGGCTGAACAGGTTCTTATATTTTCGGGGTTTTTGGCCTGTAGGTTCTTTAATCACTAGGTTCTTATGCGCGGGTTTTTACTGTAGTTATGATCACATTCTTTTGACCCTTGAACTATTAAGACAACTACTCACTTGCAAAATTTTGGCAATAATTAAGTTAATTGACCAGCTAACTGATTTAGTGACAAATATAATAGACATTTGTTCACCTGAGTAAAAAATCATTACACAACAACAAGTGCTCTAAATGCAGCATTAAATGTTGCTGGTATAAGTGAAAGTAATGTAAAAATGGACTCGTTTGATTCTCAATTCTCTTGGTCTCATGGTCATGAATAAAACAGTTAAGGTAAGGAGGTAAAAGATAGATAATCAAACTAGTTAGGTTCAAACAATTTTGGAATTTGATTTTAAAACACTTTTTACAACCTAGTCAAAATCGGCATAAGGGACAAATCTCACCATCATAAGAAACAGGAGATCTTCTACAATGGCTAACTCCTGCATAGGTAAAGGTAAAGTTCCAACTGACACAGGCTGTAAATAAATGTACAACATTTGTCAAGCCACATTATGAATAGATATGCAAATTATATTTTAACGTTGGCGCTCCCATGTTATTGTAAATAATGATAATATGCCATTATTCCTATACAATTAAATGTAAGGGCAAAGAAAGGTAACACTCCATGTTGGCTTTAAAGGGGGAACACCACTCTGCTATTGGCGTGATGTTCGACTTCCCCAAGTGACAAAAAGTGTAACCAGAGCCAAACCTATCTCCCCTGTGGAGTGTACAGCTGAGGATCGGACCGGTAGATCCAAAACCTCAAGCAACCTAAAAGCCTTACTCTCCACAGGACTATATGCTGAAAACCTACACCTCAGCAATGTGCAGCCTCATGGAATGAGTGTAGGTAGTTCATACTTTGCTAAAGCCAATCTATATTAACAGCAATTTAGGCTGACACCGCCGGCAAGTGCTGAATTGGAAAATGATTAATTGGCAAATAACAGAGATAGCCTGCAGTGTAGGCGTTTTCTTTTAGCGCGCAATTTACTCGCGAAATCGCCATGTTGAAACTTTCCGAGGAGAGGAGGAGATGGGGCGAGTCAAAGGGAGCGGGGAGGGGGCAGGGAGAGAGAAGAGAAAACGCCTGCCCGAAAACACTGTGAAAATGAGAAACACCCCCTAATTAGACGCGCGTGACCGCTCTTCCGGAAATGAGTAGCCGACAATAACAAAACCACCAAACAGTCGCTCCAGTCCAAAGACTCGCATTGTCTTAAGAAAAGCAAGCTGGAGTTTATCATTGTTTTTATCTTGACTGAGTCACAATGCAACTCCAAAGCTGATGAAGCTCCAGTTTAAGTTGCAATTCATTCTTCTAAACTCATCTCTGTAAATCGGTATCCGTGAGAGTTTAACATCCTGCAAACAATTCTAAAAACTAACGAGCTGGGCCCAGCGTGCTACAACATTGCAGGAAAACATCACATTTTTTTCTCGGACTAGAAAGAAAATCGCTTAGTTATTCAGATCCTAAGGCACTTTGGACAAAAATAAAGAACCTAACAGACTTATTTAGCGACAAAAAGAGCTTAACACTTCAAAAGAGGTCAAAGAAAACGCTCTTGCATCAGAGGGCAAATCATGAAGACCAGAAATTCAAAAACCACAGAAAATCAATAAGCGTGTTATGACCTCTCAGTGTGAAACAAGCGGCTAAAATCACATTTGCTTAGTCAAAAAATAGAACCCTCTAGAGCATAATCTACTTGTCAGAAACAAAACGTATTGGAACAAGCAGCATTTTGGCATGAGATAAAAATGGTGTAGGTTTTAGTACTGCGAGCAAATCTTGTCCTGATGACCAGTGAAGAAATCGCTTTGACTTTCTCATTGCGTAACACACGTGACATTCCCAGCCACTCCAATTCCAAAAGACTGACGGAAACGGAATAAACAATATAGACTTACAGTTAATTGACAGGCATCAATCTACTTCCCTATGCCGCACCAATCAGGAGCTCCGTTTGCCAGCGTACGGAGTTTCCCAAAAGAACAATGATATCGGGCAGGCGTATTTTTTTCTCCCCTCCCCCTCCACCCTTTCCTTCTTTCGCCCTCGCACCTACCGTAAGGGTTACTATTTCTACTCTCCCCAATCTTCCACTGTCATAAAATCAAAGATGGCGGCTACAACAATATCACGAAGATGAACAAGGTTTCACCCACCCAAAATACGCCTGCACTGCAGGGTAATAACAGAGATAAAGCTAATCACAGTTGAAATATTGCTAAATCACAAACCTTGGGGAAGTCTCTGTGAGACTTAACTGATAGCAAGATACAAGAGGCAATACACATATTATTTGTATTACAACAAAGACACTTCCAAAGGAGTGGGGAGGAAGGGAAAAGTACAAAATAAATATTTAAGAGTAGCTGCAGTAAGCAAGGCACCTAAGTGAATGGAGGATAACTCACCTATTTTGTAATTGCTGGTAGTATTAAGGTAAGGTGCTTGTGTTCATGAGGTATGGTCTTTCAAACATCACATTACAGGAAAAGTGTTCTGTTTTGACTTATGATAATTCTTGAGTTGGTTTAACCAAATTAATTTCTTTGCTATTTCTATCCATTCATAATTGCTTTAGAGCGGTTTTCACTTGACTGTCGAAAGGGATTGGTTTTGGTTTTGGTTTTGGTTTTACTACGCCCTTTGGTTGGCTAGTGTATTTACTTTGGTTTTGGTTTTACGACAGTCAAGTGAAAACCGCTCTATGTGTTGATGAAGTTTTACTGGTAATGACTATTTTTTAATTGTTGGTAGTATTAAACATTGAAAATCACAATGTGGAGAAAATGCAAACACAAATCTGTCACTTTTACTTTGTAAACACTCAACTAAAGTGTCACAAAATTACATAATTTCAAAAGCACTGGAGTTTTTAAAATTCAACCTTTTTTATGGTAATTTTGTCATGAAATTTGGTGCTTAATCTTGGCAAGGAATTACAATAGTCCCAGAACCATATCCGTGAAAGCTTTAACAATGCCCGTGGCCGCTGAACCAACCTTACATGCTATAAAGCACTTACAGCACATAACAAACAGTGACAAAAAGTGCATGTGCCGATTTGAAGTCCCTCTACAACGTGACTGCCTTGAAGAACGATTTTGTTTTGCAAGCACGTGGTTTTTGCACAGACTTTTCATTGCCTGAGCTCATGTCCTCTCAGAGGGCTATTTTTAATCAGTGTATTTGAGAATTAGGTAAAATTAATATACTCACAACTGCGGAGGAAGTTGTTAAACCTGCAGTCACATAATCTCTGCTAAGGTAAGGACGTTCGCTGACCCAGGATGGCGTTGGAGGTAAATTCCCTGTTAAAAAAAAAAAAAATTATTAACAGTATATAACAGCCACTTTTTCATTTTGATTGGGCTTGACTTATGATTATGTTGATATGACTTATGATGATTGATATGTTTTTGTATTCAGAACACTGCAAATTTATTAAGAAAAAGATACCAGCTACAGTACATGGGTATTAGAGTGATTAATGTACTCATTGTTATTCAGGAACCACAAACGTTTTTACAAAAGAGAATAACTGAAGAATTCTTACTGTCAAACTAAAACCATGAACACCTGAAATATTTTAGGCATGATTATTGTGTTATGACCAATCAAGGCCAAGATCAGGACACATGCACAAGTCACCACAAGCTAATTACTGTTGCTGCTTGCAGTTTAGTTTTCCCACGTGTGATTAGCTCTTCCCTGGCAACACAATAACAGTCCAAAAACATTTCTCATGTTAATGGTTTTGTGAGTTTTGCAATAAAACTAGTAACAAACAAATTTACATATTACGCTAAATATTGTTATGGCTGCTACAAGTTTCACACATTAAGTGCTTATAAGATTAGTATGTACCAGTCCTCCTGGCTTGTTTCTCTCTTAAGGCTTTTAACACAGCCTCAGGAGATGAACCTGATTGGCTAGCACTACTTGTTACCGTTGCAAGTTTGGTGCGAAGCTACGGGGAAATAAAAAGAAACAGGGTTTTGATTAAGAATTCTAATAGCAGGAGAAAGACATAATGTTACAGGAGAATATTTTGACAGAGGCTCCTCATCTGAATAAAAAATAGTCACAGGCTACTGAACGTTAGCCAGAGAATTTTTCATTGTAAATGGAGAACACCCTGGAAACAGAAGGAAGTAATCATTACTGGGAAAATAAAAACAAGACTACCAACATTGCTAAAAAATCAGTCTAAAAAATAATTCAAGGCTGTCACTTAGGACCAGGGATTTACCCATCTCTACTCTATGAGCATGACCCCTAGCTACTTTAATAGGAAACAAAAGGACAATCGCCAAAACGAAGTTCCTGCATATTCAATTACAGCTGCCAGCATATATAACCACCAACTTGAAATGTTAATAACAGTCCTGATCATTGCATATGGCTTCACATTCTAAATTCCAGGGAACAAAAGAAATATAACAAAGAAGCACAACCTTGGATTTCGTTCACAGACTTCTAAGTTCAGACAAATCATATTCTGTCAAACTTTTGAGCATAACAGTCAACATCCATAAATATTGTTTTGTGGATTTGACCTCCCTGCTTTTGCCCTTTATTAGAAATCCATGCAGAATTTCCTCTAAAAATGTGGACTCTAGAGATTATTGTATGCTATGTAATGTAATAAGACACTGGACACATGTAAGTCTTGTGTCAGATTTCCTTTCATGTGTAGTTGCTTCTCAGTTGATGATCTGTTCTAGTAAAGAAGCTAGTCAGAGAACTTAACACGGTGGCAGCGGTAAATTAAACAGAATGAGCAACGCAGAGGTTGAAGAACCAGCGGCAGAGGTTCAACCGATCGCTGAACAACGAGCTCCTGCCGCTGGAGTATAACCAGCGGTGCCATTGCAAGGTACACAACCCCTGACAGGATTGAATCTGTCCTTGAGAAACAAGGGCGAGATCTGGAAGTTATACAAGCAACAATGGAAGAACTATGAAACTGTGGTCTGCAGTTGAACAGACAAACAGAGGAATGTAGAATTGCTCTATTTCTTTATTCGATAGGCCCACAAGCTGTGAAAACCTACAATGGCTTTGATTTAAGTCAAGAAGACAAGAGTAATCTCAATGCAATTACCACAGCCTTTGACAGATGCGCCATTGGAGAGACAAACGAAATATTAGAGCGTTATCTCTTCAACAAAACGAGAACAACAAGAAGGGGAATCCATAGACCAGTACGTCGCGAAGCTGAGGATCGTGGTTGGGATCAAAGATTGTGGAGCACATAAGCGATTATTACAGCAACAGCAATTGACACTCCAATGGTGCATCGACATTTGCAAGGCAAGCGAAGACTCAAACACACAGAGTAAGTCGCTAGGTCACTCCGTAAAAGAAGAAGTATGAAGGGTAAAGGAAAAAAGCAAGCGTGTAAAAAAAAAACAGATGTGGGCGTGAAGGAATCAAAACAGAAAGACCAGAAATTGCCAGACAAGAAGGACTTGACGACGGACTTGCAAGTTCTGTAGAGGAAATAACCGATTTGGCCCACAACATTGTCCCGCTTGGGGGGCAAACTATAGTTCTTGTGGAAAAGACAACCATTTCGTCAAATGCTACCAGTCCACCAGCAAAAACAGGACGCACGGTTTAAGAGAAGAATACGAAGAAAGTTCAAGATAAGTGATGCAGATGACATAAACGAAGAAAGCTCAAGTGAATCAGATTACATTGATTGCGTGACAATAACAACCGATTACATTAGTACAGTCAAACACTGTAAAAATGCGCAAGAAATTTATGCAGAAATGACCCAGAAAGGAAAAGCAATCCGCTTTCATGTAGACTGTGGGGTGACTGTCAATGTGCTGCCTGTAAAGTATGTAGGACACAAAGAGATTAACCCGACCAAGAAGGTCTTTCAAATGTGGAATAAATCGGAATTGAAGAGTGAAGGTGTCATGATCCAAAATCCAAGGAATGACAAGAAATATTCCTTAGTGTTTGTCGTCGTGAAGGAGAAGTTAATCCCACTTCTAGGAGCAAAAGCCAGCCAACACATGGGACTCCTTGAAATACACCCACAAAATTTTGTGCAGGTAGCAGGCATCAAACAGCCAACGTGCGGAGCAGACAAGTTGAAGACCACTGACCAATTCATCGAGGAGTATCAAGATATCTTTGAAGGAGACCTAGGAACCCTCCCAGGGGCTCAGCGATTAGAAGTTGATCCCAGAATATCGCCAAATATTGGACCTTCCAGACAAGTACCCTTAGCGCTGAAGACTCAAGCAAGAACTAGAGAAGCTCACAAAATTAGGCGGACAGCACCAATGGATGCACCCACAGAATGGGTCACCGATGTAATGATTGCGACAAAGCCATCTGGAGACCTGAGGATCTGTATTAATCTAAAAGACCTCAATAATGCGCTTAAGTGGGAAAGATATCCCATCCCAGTGATAGAAGATGTGTTACCAGAACTATCAAAAGCTAGGGTATTCACAAAAATTGATGCCCGCAATGGATACTGGCACATGGTACTTGATGAAGAGTCAGCCAAACTGACCTGGTCTGCTTGATGTACATGATGACATGGTTATATATGGGGTTGGTGACACTGATGAACAGGCTGATGCTGATCAGGACAGAAACTAAGAGAGGTTTCTGCAGCGATGCAGAGAAAAAGGAATCAAGCTAAACAAATTTAAGCTTAAACTCAAAGTGCACAGAATTTTCCTACCTGGGACAAGTTGTCACCAAAGAGGGCCTGAAACCAGACCCGGACAAGATAAAGCCTGTGCAAGAAATGCCGAGACTGGACAACATCAAAGCAGTCAGAAGATTCTGTGGATTTGTCAATTACTTAGCAAAGTTTATGCCAAAACTAAGTGAAGTCATGGAGCCTATTAGAAACCTCACTTGCAAAGAGAATGAATGGAAATGGACCCATGAACATGACACAGCTTTCAAATGAATTAAAGAAATAGCCACCACATCACCACTTATCAAGTACTACAACCCGGAAGATGAACTAACAATCCAATGCAATACCAGCGAGATTGGGCTTGGAGCAGCAGTACTACAGAAAGCTCCGCCTGTGGCTTTTGCAAGCCATGCCCTCACACACACAGAATCCAGATATGTGCAGATTGAAAAGGAACTTCTCGCTGTGGTCTTTGCAATAGACAAGTTCGAGCAATATACATATGGCAGACCTGTCACAATCAAGAGCGGCCACAAACCCTTGGAGGCCATTGCCAAAAAGCCGTTAAGATCTGCACTCAAAAGACTACAAGGGATGTTTTGCAAGATTCAGAGATTTGACATCAACATCATCTACAATCCAGCATCTTGGACCACAATTCACCTCTTCAGAGTTCACTCAGTTCGGAAGAGAATGGGGCTTTGAGCACAAGACGAGCAGTCCTGGTCATCAACAAGCAAATAGTCAGGCTGAATCTGCTGTCAAGACGGCCTAGAGCATCCTCAGGAAGGCAAAGAAAAGCAAAAGTGACCCCTTCCTTGCAATACTTGCAGCACGAAACACCGCTACAAAATACATATGGATTCGAGTCCAGCGCAAAGACTGCTGGGAAGACCCACCAAAAACCAACTGCCCATAACAGCTGAACTCCTCAAACCACAGCATGTCAACACAGAAGACATCAACAAGCGAATCAAAATGTGTCAACAAAAGTAAGAGCACTACTACAACAGAAAAGAGACCTACCCCACTACAAGAAGGAGATGTTGTACGCATGAGACCATAAACACTGAATGAGAAGACATGGGACAAAGCAATGGTGGCAAAAAGACTGGATGAACAATAATACCTGATTGCGACAGAAGATGCATCCTACAAGCAAGACAGAGTGGATCTTCAAAAGACACAAGAAATGAACCACCCAGATACCGGTAGCATCAAAAGACCTGAAGTCGACTGAGGAAATGGCTGTCAAAACCCCCGACCCATATGCCAGCCAACCTTTATCAATTATGTCACCGTCTAACGACCAGAAATCTTGTTCTACACAAGCGACAACTGCACCACCACGTAGCAAGAAACCGGAGCTGGGACGCCATAACAAATCATTCAGGCCGACATCCGTGTCAGTGCCGACTGAAACCAGACCCAGGAGAGTGGTCCGTGAGCCAGCATACTTGAAGGACTAATACATTATAAGAAACTGAGCTGTAAACCCTCGCTCCACAAACATTGAAAGCAAGAGACAGATACTGAGAATAAGGACATGACTATAAACAATTTCTCTTTTTTTCCCTTAAGTTGCAGTTAAGCTTCAATTTGTCATTTATCTTTGTTTTTGTTTTGTCACTTGATATGGCTTAGCTGATTCATTTATTCATCATTCCTCTTAGAGAAGGAAGGATGTTACGTAATAAGACACAGAACACGTGTAGGTCTTGTATTAGATTTCCTTTCATGTGCAGTCGCTCCTCAGTTGATGACCTGTTCTAATAAAGAAGCTAATCAGAGAACTCAACAATGTAAAATTAAACCACATCAATGGTTCTAAGATTCCTTAGGTTAGCAATGTATAAGTTACAGGTCAAGATTAAATTCAGGTTAAAAGTCTTTAATTAGGTTGATTCTCAATTTCCTTTATCTCCTAGCCCTAATCATTCATGAATTAGGGCTACCAGACAAAGGAAATTGAGAATCAACCTAGGTTTAAAACTTTTGACCTGAATGCAAGCATGTGTTACAAGGTACATTAACCCATTCCCTCCTGGAGATTTTGCCGAAAAACGCATTTTGAAGCTAGTCGAGTGGTTTTCTGGTCACTGTCGTGCTATAAAGAGCTAAAACTTACCACAAACCGGTTTACAGGTCGTACACTTGATGGCCTTCTGATCCAGATGCAAAATATCAGCTTGCGAAGTTCGGGCATGCGCAGAAAGCAAAATTTCGACATATTTTTGGGCTTAAAAGTGACATAGCAGTCTTGACTTTTACTTTTCGCTTTCTCTCCTCCCCTCTTTTTTCGCTTTTCTTGCCTCATTTTTTTTCTATTGCTGGGCATTTAGTAGGCTTCATTTTGGTGGGAATAGTTTTTAGGAAAGCTTTTAGGATCTTAGGATTAGGTGAAAGGAAAGGTAGGTGGGCAATGGAACAAGATTTTCATGGAGATTTTCAGGTCAATGTTACATGGTTTTTTGCCTCTTTCTCTGGTGTCCTTGACTGAATTGTGCTCATTCTGGTATGGTTTGAAAGATCTCTTCACTCTGCACAAGCTAGCGGACAAAGTTGTCCTTGACCGTTAAAACTGATGACGTCACAAAGGGTAGAAAGGACGTGGATCCGCACGGGCGGTTACGGGTGGTTCACGGGCGAATGGGTTAAAGTGAACACAGACTGCAATTGTGTACTTCTAATATTCAATAAAAAAAGGAGGATACCTGTGTAGCAGAAAGTGAAGCTGCTGGTCTTACTTATACATGTAAGACATACTTACTTCATTAACTTCAAGTTGGGTCATAGTTCCTGATGCAGGTACGCTATCCAGTACAGCCTCGGCAGCAGCTATTGCACTAGTCTTGGACCCACTGGCTAGAGCACCTACACGTGCCCTGGATCGATCTTTGGTGTTCTTTTCAAGGAATGTCAACATCTGTAACAACATAACTTCACTTAACTGTAACTTTATTTAGGAAAACACCTTTTACACTTGATTGGCTTCAAGAAGCAGCTGCTAATATAGCTAGGCCAGGTTTAAAGAGTATGAAGGGAGGGAAGTATTCACTGACAGTAATTCTTATTACTGTGATGAATTTTGATTTAAACACCAATTCAATAAAACTTTCCAGAAACATCCAAATGGTTGCATAAAGTCCAATATTGAGTTTATGCATAAATCATAGCTTTCAAGTAGAAATTCAACGATATCTCAAGATTCCTCTTACAAATTTTTTGTGAAAATTCACACGGCAGATGGAAAGCACCCAGTTCAAATTGTACACAGCAAATAAGGGCTGCAATGTGATTAAGAGCTAAAACCATAGTGACGTCATTGTCAAGTGATCATTCCAACCGTAATTAAGTTCAGTCTATGTGTAACCCATGTTTAGTTATAAGAGGTCCAAAGGGGAAAGGTATGCCTACAAAAATACTGGTTGTGCCACCTTAAGGCATTTTGCTGCTGTTAAGTGCATGTAAAATGGCATGGGGACATAATGGTAATGTTACCAGACACAACATTTACATTTACACATTAATTTACCTTGCCAAATCTATTAAAGACAAAGTTGCAGGCTTTCCAATTGAGACTTGAATACAAAAAATTCAAACCTGCTTATCCTCGGCCAGTCGAGACAGCATGTAAACCAATGGATCAAGTTCCCTCACACTGCAAGTAAACAAATACACACTGTTAAAAAATTCTACTTATGCTTTACATTGACATCAACAAACAAACATTGTACTTAAGTTTACAAGAAAACAGCTGATGACGTCAACAACAACCCCTCCACAAGCACCTTGTAAATACGTGTTTGATCTAAAAATGTAAATATTGAGGACAACTCAACTTTTTAGACTTCAGTTCGTCATATTTCTTTAAAAAGTCCCTTGGTGTAGTACTTGTTTCAGCAATTTTTCGTTTAGCTGCATGGGCTGAGACCTGGACAGATGATGAGAGGAAAATCAATAATTATTTTCATTCATTGGACATAATTGCTATGTATACTGTATTTACGGTACTATTCAATTTCCAGTCAAGTTATCCTGGTCCAGACCTTGAGTGGGTATCATAACGTGAAGTTCATTGATTAGGATTAATCAAAACAAAACTATGACGGTGACGGCAACGGGAATGTCAAAAAACCATTATGTCTAATGAGCAAAGCAATGACTCTGCACATGCTTTTTCTTAAATTTCTTTGCCAGCCCTGCGCAACTACAACATAAAATGACCAAATTTTAAGTTTACTTGAGAACAAGAATGGCAAGGCGATAAATTCTACCATCTCTCTATCAACTTGGACTCAGTGCCTTCTCTTCAGCTCCAACCTAAATTCCCTCTTTTAAGTAACAAGGTGACTTAAGATAATCTTGATATAGTTTGAGAGGATATGAAGTCTATTTTTATAGGCATTTTCATGGATGTTGCTGTTGTCGGAACATAAGGTTGTTGAGGCCTCAAATGTAATAAATGACCCTAAATGTAATAAAGGTCCTAAGTGTAAAAACGTTTGGCCCTAAATGTAATAAAGGTCCTAAATGTAATAACTTTTGGCCCTAAATATAATAAAGGGTCTAATTATATGTGTAATAGGTTTTAGCCCTAAATATAATGGAAGTCTTAGTAGTATACATGTATGTAGTATAACAGCCCCAAACGTGATAAAGTCCCTGACTGAAACATGCGACGGTCTGATGCGATATAGCCAGCTGGCGATTCACTTTCTTCACCCTATTGTAGTCTTCATGGATATTCATTAACTTAGAAAGCGGCTAGAGCGCTCAAGAAGTAGGAGAAACACGTATAAATTAATTACGTCTCGATCATGTTTCCTACTACACATCCCTACATCGTGAAATGCGAGTTATAAGCAAATGGAATCTACACAAAAGTTTTCAAAATACAGCAGTAATTTAGCAATTGAAGGAAGTATGAATGTTCATTAGAAACAATCGTAGTAAATTAACCACTTTTGCCTATGGGGTTTTTTAATGTTGCGCCAAAACAATAATGTTTTTTTTTTATCATATTCCAAAAGAGTATGTCGGTCGGTCCATACAGAATGCTGTGAACACTGTAAGTTATATCATGGTGGTTGTGATGATAATGGTGGTCCAACCAGTTAACTTCCAAATGAAATACTCGACAAAATAATAGACTTAGCGTTAACCGAAACTGACATAAGTATTATCACCTATAGAGCGGTTTTCACTTGACTGTCGTAAAACCAAAACCAAAGTAAATACACTAGCCAACCAAAGGGCGTAGTAAAACCAAAACCAAACCAATTCCTCAATTACTTTCGACAGTCAAGTGAAAACCGCTCTAATTCCCTTTGCCAGCTTGGTGAACCCTTTAAAGGACTCACAATCCGTTATATTTGTCGGCTACCACGAATAAGCTACAACCATCGCGACACTGCGCGAAATGGCTGTTTCAGCTTGCGTAAGTTAAGCAAAGAATTTGTTCCATACAGTGGATTTGTGCTGGCTCTTAGAGAGATAATAGCCAGCCCCAGGTGGATAAATGCCTGGGTTGAGCTGTTGTTTGCTGAGGTTGGAACTTGGTTTTATGTTACCAATGCATGGTGGAAAGAAGGACGAGGGAGCAATAATTAAAGTACACTTACTTGCACCTATTTGTTAACAGACAAAGTAAAAACAGTTTAGCTGATGCTGTGTTATTGACCCAGATTAGAAATCATGGTGGCACTGCAAGCTGCAATTTTGACATTTTTGGCCTTTGCCTATGAAACAGATTTTTTAGTTCAATCCAATGGATGAAGGTACAGTTTCTGGAGAAAATTTGCTATAATAAACGAGGCTCTTTTGTTTTGTTACATAAGTTTTAAGATACGTCAGTCCTTTTTGACATTAAAGAGTTCTTAAAAAATTTTCTTCATATCATGGACCTCTGTTTTCAAGTCGTCGTTAAAGAGGTATTATTGATAACAATGCTAACTGTTAAAACTTATTTACAGCTAATCAGTATTCGGTCAAAGGACTATTAATTTTACAAATCCCTTCGATTAAACATTCTTTTCAGTTAATAATGACAATAAAAATAACAGTGATAATGATAGCAATAATAATAATAAGTTGTTAGTCAAATGGCTATATAGGGGTTCTGCCTGGGGTATTTAATGTTTGATATTCCCTAGACACATTTTGGTACTCAGTTAACCTGTAATAAGGCTAAAAGCAAACGCTGTGAAATCTTCTTATGACCCTTAGCATATAAAGAACTGAAAAAATTACACTTAGGACCTTTATTACATTTAGGGTCAAAAGTTATTACATTTAGGACCTTTGTTACATTTAGGGCCAAAAGGTATTACACTTAAGACCTTTATTACATTTGGGGCCAAAAGTTATTACACTTAGACCTTCATTACATTTAGGGTCATTTATTACATTTGAGGCCTCAACAAGGTCCCTAAATAACGACTTCAACTTATTTTAACGTGCCTACCTACTAAATTTCATCACGCCAAACCAGCAGAATACCTGAAACTACACTTTTGGAATTACTTTTACTGTTGTTACTTCACTGAGTTTAAAGTTCTCACAATGGCAGAACTATATTAATCAGGGTTGCCACTTATCAGAAGGTTAAAAATTCCGACTTTTCACCATAGTTCTACTAACTATGTTTTCACTGACCTTTTATTAATGAGAAACAAGTGATGTTTACATTCGCTTTAGCTTTTTTTGCAGGCCATCAATATTTTTCTCTTCATTTTCAACCTCTTTCCGCTTTTCACGCAAAGGGGAAGAAGGAATTTGGAAGAAAGCATTCACAACGAAAACCACTGACCACAACTATTACATTATTTAATAGTTATTTAAACAAAGTCTAATTTACACTGTGGTTTTGGAAATCTTCGGACCTCCAGATCTTTCCTTAGTCGGTTACTTTAAGAAGACAAATGATTTTATAGTCTACGCCATAAGCTTTCGTGAAACTATGCACGATAAATGGTGTTTACATAAATGGTGTTTACATAAAAAAGTTTGGCAAACTGAAAATGGATTAGAATACATTGAAATGTACTGCTTTGAGTGCCCCCTATGATAATAATAAAATTCTACGTTACTGTTGCGTTGATCGCATTGAAAATGTTATAAATGAATTGGTTCATGCTTCAGCTGTGCGTATATTGAAATATGAAGCACCTGCGGAGTTTGGAGCTCGAGAGCACTCAAGAGACTAGAGTTGCTCTCAGCGGCACCTTGAGCAACTCTTACATCTCTTTCGAGCTTTCCAATCTTCCTGGGTGCTTCATATCTTGACATACGCATGCTGATGCATAAACCATAATGTTAAGTGCAACTGCAAAATAGCTAACAAAAGAAGAGATGGCTTCCCTAAAAAAATCCACAATGCACAAACACCACTGAGCCAGTCTCACACTCATCCAAGAATGCCACTACTCTTTTGTTTAATTCATGCAAACAGGTATGTAATATGTAAATAAGCCATAAACGAAGAATAAATATAGCCAGGATAAGGTGCACAGGGTACAGAGCTGTTTGTATTGTTTTACATGTATTGTAACTCTTGTTCAATGTTCAAACTATCAGCTACATGACTGGACATACAATGCAGAGCTCCTTTGGGCCTTTTAACAAAGGATGCCAGTAAAGGAAGAAAAATCAATAGAATCATTACACTTGACAGTGGAAATGACAAGAAATTGAAGATTTCAGATTTTGCAAGTTCAAAACAAGGTTGATAAACTGCTGTGGCCCTTCAAAAACATCACTGCCAAAACTACAATACGGCGTTAACTGAAAATCTACCATCTTTCCATACCGAATCTTCATCTATAAGTAAATTTAACAAGTTACAGTTTGAAGAAGTGGAAAGTAGATTTTCCTGTTTACAATGCAGATTGTAAAAAATTTGAACTCCATGAAATGCATTCCTGCTAAAATTTCTCAAAATTACACATAATAATGGGAATATCCAAACAAGCAATCAAAATCACCACCTGATTTTTGGGCAGTGATTCGTTACGTCACTGGAAGGTATCATTTATTTGTTAATCCAGACGTCTCTCTCAGGAGTTTGCAAATCGAGAAGACGGCTGAAATTCAGGCTAGTAGTAAAAACTGCAAAACTAGTTGTTATTTAAATGCAGTTTCAGGTTTTCTGCTGGCCCAATGTGCTAGAGATAAAGCTACAAAACACATAATATGTTAACCTGGGTTGTAACATAAGGAGTCAAATTCTTTGTGAGTATCTCAGCATACACTTCTGGGCCATCCCCTGTGCTTGCTCTGAAAAAAAAAACCACTGTATTAGGTTAGAAACTTATAGATCATAAACCTTTTGTCAATAAAGTTTGTAATAAAAATACATTTGAAAAGAATTGAATTAATAAGGTGTGCTGTGCTTTGAAATATGCAAGGATTGGACAGTGTACAAGTTATCAGACATGCATTTACAGCTGTATGACATAATTAGCAATTATTGGACGAGGTTGAGCAAAATACCGTAAAATTCCGAAAATAAGCCCCGGGTCTTGTATTTTTCAAAAGCCCTTTTTGAGGGGCTTATTTTTGGGGGGGCTTATATTTGGAGGGGCTTATCTACGGAAGGAAAATTAAGTTTCAAAATTGATCGGGCTAACCTTATAGTTGAAAGTAAATTTAACCTTTGTTGCTTTGTTTTACTTTGTAAGCTTTTGTATCTGAGGGTAATTTTCCAAGTACAAGCCACCGAGGGGCTTATATTTGGAGAGGCGATTTAACGGAGGGGTTTTTGCGTTACCGGTTCGGGGGGCTTATATTTTGGAGGGGCTTATACATGGAGGGGCTTATTTTCGGAATTTTACGGTATTGTGATTCGTCAGTGGCGAGCAGATCAAAATTATTAAATAATTGATCTGCGCGACACTGACAAATCATGATATTTTGCGATAACCAAGTTCAATAATAACATTGTTTTATCATTCGATCACTGAGGTTGTTTTTTAAGGAATATCTTCAGGAAGCGAAGCAATCTGCCATTTTCATGCAAGAGCAATCGCAAGAAGGAGGAAAGCGTGGTTTCATTTATGCATGAGCAGAATAGTATTTGCAGCCAAAAACAGTTGAACGACATTGCACATGAGCAGACCATTATTTATAGGCAGTTATTTGCAGGTCACGTGGTGGGCTCTCGGTCAATGAAAAGGAAGAAACATTTGCATCGAATGATAAATCAAATTATCTGCAAATTAGCAAACATGATGGAATTGACACATGTCAAGTTGTTTATGTTCCACCATAATCAATGATAGTGGAAACCAACAAGTATACTATGCTTTGAATGCGAGAGTTATACAAACTTGAAGGACAGGACAGAGTATCAGTCATGCATTTCGAACATAAATCAGATTATCTGCAAACTTGACAGAATTGACACATATCAAGTTGTTTGTATACCATTAAAATCAATAATACTAGAAACAAACTGGCATAATATCACAAATTCAGCACTCTAATTGGCTAACATATTCACTATCTATTGCATTTCAGTGAGTAAGCTAGCTGGCATTAACAGAATTGAAACATAAAAAAATCACGAGAGTGTTTTTTGCAGTTCAAATGTCAAACTTTTCATGTAGTGGACCTAATCCTTTCAATTAAGTTCATCAATGTTTAAATCAATTATATATAAGTCTGATATACCTAATTTAGGAACTGACCCATGAATTACTTTTGAGTGGCCGACCCACATGGGAATTTTGACTTTGGAGAGACTGTTTCAAATGTTGAACTTTTCAAGTGCTGAATCTAGTGCATAAATCACTATAACTAATTTTCACTAGTAAGCAATGTAGACCATTGTACATCATGAAAATGAATTGAGTCTGACTATAAGTTTGATGTCCGAATCAACGGTACCCATGTCAAACTTGTCTTATTTGGGTCAACCTAAATGTGACCCTCCACAGGATTTTAATGCTAAAGGTGAAAGCACGCGCACGACACGCTTTCACTTTAAAACAAAAGAATTTATTTTAACATGCTTTAGCACGCTTGCAATCTTGCATCATTAGCAATTTCTTTTGTTTCAGTGGACATGCTTGAGACAATTAAGCGTGAGCAAGTTGAACAAAAGAGCGTATTAAAGTTTTCGAACAAAAGCTCTGTGCGAAAAAAACACAACACGCTTTCAGTGTGCGCAAAAGCACGCAAGGCGTGTTATCTATAAGCTAAATAAATTTCGTCTACAAAAGAACCGTAAATGATTATGAACAGCACCCTTTTTTGGTCGCTATCGAGGAAGAAAGAGTTCTACCTCAGCGATCGCAGCGATAGTATCTGATTGAAAAAAACGTTGTCGCTTGAAAAGTATAAACAGTGAACGGTGGGACCTACTGGATTTATGGGTAGAACTTTATTAGCATTGCAAAATCAAAGTTCTTTCCGGAATATGTTTACTGACGAAGCTGTGCAAAGGTTATCTTAACTTTCCTTAATTTAAAACACATTTGCAATTTTCTCAGAAACAGTGATCTTTCGGACTTAAGTCACTTTCTCGGCATGAAAATAATTTTTTATTATGTCGCGCTAGTTTACTGCCTCTTTTAAATGCCTATTTTACGTTGATGCACGAGTGGATTTGTCACCTCCTGAAACTTGGTAGTGCCTTGAGGACGAAATTAAAACAAAGCAGAATTTAAGATAAGACATAAAAAAAACAGTCGCTTTTATATTTACAACCAAATTTTTACACAGAAACTAATTTCTAAAGAAATAGTCTACAAAATGCTAACCTTAGAGTGAAAAATTACCATGTCGCTTTCCTATTACATTGCATCATGAGGAAAAAACAAATGCCATGAAAGAGAAAGATAGGTACACCAAGTATTACAAATCTTAACTTCACGGAAAAAAATAAATGACCTTATCTCAGAAAATTCTTAATTAACCTTAAATTTGCCTTTGAAGCCTTTTTACGACTGTTCTTCTTTTCCCTCTACACTTAGTGTTTATTTTTGTATGAACATTATCCCATTATTCCATAAATGAGGGCGAATCAAACTTATGGTGCAAGATTGATGACAGAAATCGCATCTTTTCTTCATTAAGCTTTTCGAAGCCAAAAGTTCCTGCCGTGTTGCTGTTGGCCAATTCTCCCTCTGAAAATAATATGTCTGCCAATAAATATTCCGGTGGCATAACTATAATTTTCAGGCGACATAACTTCAGTGCCTTGCATGCAATAGCAGGCCTTTTTGAGATTCCGGTCAACAGCTGACAGCCGGAGGAATTGATTTACACTGATGTTGCGTTAATTCCAGGCTAGACGACCATTAAGTGGTGATTTTCAAATGGCTACGGTTACGATCAAATTCCAAAACAGTCTCAATTGGTATATTTGATTCACTTCCACCAGTTATCAATGCTGATTAAATCCGCTGAAAACCCAAGCCATTTTTATCATCTTAGCAGTTTTAGTAATCAAGCGTGTTCAGCGTGTCTTACCCAAATTGCACGCTAAGCGTGCTATAATTCGAACACTTACCTTGACATATGGCACACTACAAAGAAACAAAAGGTCTAGCATGTTAAATTTACCAAAACAAAGGCAAGTGTGTCCGTCTTTGGTTTTTCAATTTAATATGCGCATATCCGTGATCTACGGCACACTACGCTTGTCATGCAAGCGTGTCGTGAGCGTGCTTTCACCTTTAGCATTAAATTCCTGTGGAGGGTCACAAATACAAATATTAAGTTCGGTGCAAGAACTGGGCCTTGGGCCAATTTGCAAATAAGTTATACCAATGGTTGTTCAGCTAAAAATTATCCTAACAAATAAAAAAGAGATTGTAATCCCTTAACAGCAACAAGACCACCCAAGGAACCACAGGAAACCCAAAGATTACATGTAGTGTGCTGCTTGCCAGGGGGCTCACAGCACAAATTGTTCACCTCCTTCGGGGGAATAATTGTGTACTTTGAGTTTAGAAAATTAAGACGATTTTACAAAAACTTCAACTTGAAAGGCAATTCTTCAAGGTTAAATGTTTGCTTCCAAAATTATGAACTAATATTGACACTGCCTTTTCCTGGTAATAAATCAAGAAACTGAAACTATGTTAAATAAAACAGGAACTGCATATACCGAGTAAAAAGCACAAAAAAACCTGCGACCTACCTTTGATGTAAGGTACGTAGAGGTTAAAATAAATGGGTATGCATGTAGAAAGCAGAAAGCAGTTGTTTATCATTGCTCTGCAATGACGGTCAGTTTTAAGCTTAGGACTTTAGGTATATTTGAAATATTTGATGGGATATTAACCCCGTTCTACTTACCCTAATAAGCTCAAAAGCTCTGAGACATGATGGTGTATTCTGAATTCACTCATTTTTCCTACTTCGAGGAAAAGAAAACTAATTTTTCCTGAAAATAAACAAGATATATGTTGAGGTCACTTTACCGCCATTTTTAATTGCGTTGAACTGGAAAAGGAGGTCTGGGTATGAGACTCATACCCAGGACCACCGAGTCCAAAGGAAAGTGGATGTTTTGGTGTAATGATTTTGTTGTAGGGGACAGAATTTTCATATGTCTGGAGCAACCGATCAAGAAAAATTTGGAGAGTGCGGGCTTCCGGGATGGAAAAAAATATTTATTCAACGGAAGAGTGGTAAAACAAAAGGAAAGTATGATGTTTACGTTATCAGTCCAGAGGGTCGAAAATTTCGCTCTCGCGTCGAACTTGAGAGATACATTTCAACTATACAGAATGATTTATCGATGGAAAATGTTGATTTCAAGATCCCAAATTCGTTACTCTACCCGGAGAAACCACATCAAAGTGCTGTGGAAGGATCAGATGGATGTTGTAATGCAGAAAGAGCCACACAGGACACTAAACACGCTGAATTCACTGAATTAAAATCGAAGCTTGAGACGAAGTCTCCCTATTTTTCCCGGAGAAAGAAACGTTTAAATCCACAGCGAGAAAAATCCTCTTTCACCAAACGACGGCAAAAAGACACCCGCTCTTCTAGAACGTTAAAAGAAGTTCCCAAACAAGATAATAAAAGATCAAGGCGATCAAAAACAAGTGTAGCACTTTCGTGTAAAATGGCGCGAAATAGGGTACAAGATAAGCACATTTCTAAAGATCCAGTACACCCCACCAATAGGAAGTCTGAAGCATCAAAAAGAAGACACGAGCTTGCTGTTGTCGTGAGCTCAAAGTCTGTTAACCTCGATTCAGATGGAAATGATTGTACTTTAGTTTCTACAAGTGATTATTTTAGGACAACATCTAAACAAGAGTCGATATCATACTCATCATTAACCTGGATCCCTCCTAAATCTCCTTTTAATTTGATTCAAGAAAGCCTCTTTCATGATCCTTGGAAGTTACTGATTGCTACAATATTCCTTAATCGAACAACAGGCAGAAAGGCTATCCCGGTCATGTGGGAATTTTTCAGGAAATTTCCAAATCCTGAAGTAACAAGGAAAGCTGACTGGAAAGAAATTGCTGGTATGTATGGGCCTTCTTAATGTGCAACCAGAAAAGAAGCACCCCTACCCACCTCCACTGCAGGGTCATCAGGTTTTTAAACTGTGAAAATGGAACCATCACTTAAAGGAGTCAGTATTATGAAAATGAAATGATCAGCATGTCATAAGCGTGGGACAGAAAAAATCTGATTCCCCGACAGGATTCGAACCTGTGACCTCCCTAACACCAGGTGGGTGCGCTATCCACTCATACATGCCAACTCTCCTGGATACAACAATTATCTCCCAGTCTCCCTACGGGTCACCAAGTCTCCTGCATAAAATCGAGTTATGGGCTTTTCTGTGCTGTAATTGGGAATGTATCCAACTTTCTCCCAAAGTTTTTTGGATGTCACGCAATGCTCCCCCACTCTTTTTGGGGAGCGTTGTGTGACATCCAAAAAATGGCTGCCGGGGAGACTAGAGGTCAGATGGAGCAACTTGTGGCTATTGTGGCTGTTTGTCGACTTGCCATTCTAAAAAGGATGCTCGCTACTCCTCTGACTCTGTTGGTGCCACATCGGCTGCGGGAACAAGTGAAAGCGCAAGTCCAGAGAAGTGGAAAGATGAAGACCTAGGGTGGCTCCCAAACCCAAAGGGCGAATATACTGAATTCTCAAATAGTATTCTGCCAAAATTCTACCTGTCCTTTAGGACCACTTGTCCCTACAAGGAACACTTTTGCCAATAGAGAGATTAAGATTCACGTTTCCACCAAACGGCAAACGTGAATTTGTACCACGTGACCAAGTTTTCCCCTTAATTGTCGTTTACTGTTTTTCACTTCTACACAGAAATAAGTGGTTTCACGCCAGTTTTATCCATAAGAAATGTTATGGACAGTTTGTATCTGCTTATTTTCTATTCTGAGAAATTCTCAACTTGAATATGCCGTTTGCCGTTTGCCGTGAACGTGAATCTTAATCTCTCTACTGTTTCGTGACTGAAAGAAAGCGCCAGTGGGAAATTCGCGAGGCTTTGAAAGCAATAAATCACAGAATCCCGCAAGGAAACATCAAAATATGGGCGAAAGTGGACACAGGTCGAGAGAGACAATTATGTTAGTTGGGAGAAGATAGTTTTTTGATAAATAAATTCTTTGACACCTGTAAATAATTTAGATTAATCTTGACTGGTAGCTTTGCTTGTATATACAAAATAGAAGAGACATGGAGTAATTTTTCCCTTGCCAAAAAAACTGTGACCCTCCCTCAGTTGAGAATAAAACAGGTTTGACCCTCCCCAATTCGTAAAAAATTTACTAAGGACCCTCCCTCCTAATAAAAAACGTACCTTCCCTTATAGCAGTTACGCGTGCTCAAAACGTCTTGGTAAAGACCATGTGTTACGGTCCTTTGATACTACATTTTGATTAGGAGACTACCACTGATGTTTTGTTCTGTTTCTTTCTTAGAACTCATTCAGTCCCTGGGACTCCAAGAAAAAAGGGCCAAAATTATCATCAGATTTTCAGAGGAGTTTCTAACCAAGGAGTGGCATTATCCTAAAGAATTGCATGGCATTGGAAAGTATGGGGATGATTCCTATAGGATTTTTTGTCTTGGGGATTGGAAAAATGTAAAACCTGATGATCACAAGCTTAATTACTACCACAGCTGGCTCTGGGAACAAGAAGAGCAAGGAAGTTTGACTGCATAGGAATTCACAGCAGCTTCATTAAGTTGGACTTTAGTAAAAAATTTTGAATTAATCTGTGAGCCAGCTCTCTATTTGGAAACTGCGAGAGTCAAAGTTTGAAAGTTGTGAACAAATGGAGAGCTTTGCAGGCTAATTGTTGAATCATGCATGCCATCTAATAATAATAATAATGATGATGATGATGATGATGATGATTAAAATGATGATAATAATAACATTTATAACTGGAAACTTATATATAGTGCTAACATCTATCCAGTAACACATTAAAATAAAAGGGAAAAAATCTGGGCTCTTCGTTAAATTCAAAATATCTCAGTAGCAGTTTGTAGGCATGCAAGCTAGAGAGGCTTAAAGGGCAGTCACTGGACTTGCAATAAATGTTTTTTGTATGTCCCACGATTCACGGTTCCCTTGGAAGTGTATGTCCCATGTTTAAGCTTCGTGCTAACCACTAGTTGTTTCATAGTAGTCTCGTGCTCCACTTCTTAGCCATGCTTGTAGATAGCCAGTTGGCCCTCTTGTTGATTTGTATTGTTTATAATAATATATAGATTTAGCCAGGGCTAAAAGCGAAGCTCTGGTTAATAATACGTGTAAACAAAAAACATTTAATCGTCTAATTCTAAACGGGGACGACAATGAAAATGGCTTCAAGACTAATAGACTTAGCCAAAAAAACAAATTGCACGTGCAGCACATGTTTTCCTCTAATTGGCAAAAAACAAATTTGCACGTGCAGCACGCTTTTTTGTCTTTCCCTTGCAGTTGTTTTGCACGACTGCAACGATGTTTTGTACGACCAAAACGTCAAACGTCCTAGTTACACATTATTTTTATGGAGAAATTGTCGTATGTGCTTACCCTATATTTCGTTTCTTGTGTTCATGTTCACTTTTATTTTTCACTGCCACTCATTTCCACCTTGCTGGCCGCTAGCATTTCTCATTTTCTCACTGCCGCTTTGAATTTCCAAGTTTCTCTTCCTACGAAATTCGTCTCCTTTGTTTTCAATAACTTGCTCTAGCTCTCAGTCTCTGTTATCCACGTTACTGTAAACATAAAAATAACGCCGAAAAAGACACGACTTTTTTGTTGTTTTTTCTTTCTAAGAGTCCGGGCGGCCATGTGATTTCCTTCCAAATAAAACCTTGAGTTGCATTTGGGTTGCCATACCTGTTGATTGAGTTATTTTACATTGGTATGCCTGTGGTGCGGACGGACGGTCGTTCGGTGTACGGTCACGTGATAACCAAATTTTCTCGGATGGGTAGATTACCATATTTCCTTAGCTATGGGGCTCCGCGCGTGGAGCTCCGCTCCTACTACAAGACTGTCACTAAGATTTCATAATGCTAGGTACAGGCAATTAGAGGGTGGGGAATTGAACAGCTAGGAAGTTCTTTCGTGTCTACCTGTCACGTTATCCGCGAAAAATGACATTTTTTATTAGTTACATTCAAGGACTGTTTTTTCTTTCGTGATTGTAGCATTGTTTATTTTATTGCATGATCATCGTGTATCTGTTTTTTGGCTAGGCGTACAAAGCTTTATTCAGTTTTATTTCCTTTACGTCAGAAGGCATGCATTAGATTATTCTTTTCCTAAGCACGTTTATTCAGTTGTAAGAAGTCCACCACAGTGTAAGGAGCCATTGGAGAACTTTAGGAGTTATTACAACTGTAGGAGATTTGGAGTTCTTTTAACCCCCGGAGTCAAGATCAGACACATTACAAGCCGCAGGCTCGATTTTCGGGGGATTGCGACGTTCAACGTCGCAATCTTCGCATATTTCTGAAGGGCGAGGCGCCAAGTCTATTGTTTTGAACCAAGGGTTATATTACATCAAGAGACCCTGAGCCTATCTTAAAGCTGTCAACAATGTTCGTTTTATTGAGCAATCTTTCATCTTCGACACTTAATCCAGTTTATCTTAAGTGGACACCCAACGTAGTTGCTATTCACGTGCACTGTCGAAAGCATAATATCAAATAGACTTCAAAAATTATGCATTGGAGCTTCACTCTTCGTCTTTAATTTTAGCCGACCCACTCAATAAACAATAAATAAGAACAATATTACCGAAAACTAATTACAACTGAGAACTTGATGAATAAACAATGAAAACAACAACTCAATAATCTCTCAGGGAGATCACCCGCCAAAGCGGATACCCGCGAGGTTTGTTCGGTTTCAACATAGACGGAGGAAATTTTTACATCGCTAGTATAAATCTGGCCTAATTGTCACATTTGATCGAAGAGAGATATTTACGCAAAAAAAAACTATCACAGTTCACAAATGATTTAGACATTATCTTAATATTTTACCTTAAACTGTCCGCCCGCGGACAAAACTAGCTTTTTTCCGGTTTCCGGTGTACATCAAACACAGGCATCACGCTGAATATTATCCAGACTGAGAGCCGTAGATCAGAAAAAAAATCACAGTTACTAAATTTCGCTTTTGAAACCAACTCCACTTGTCGTAAGATTGGGCGCATCGCATAAGAGCTAAAGACTTAAGAGGGAGAGAAAATAAAAATCTACTGAATTATATACACTAACAAAAACAAAATATAAACAAAAAAAAAACAACTCTGTAACGACTAGCTAAAACACGATCGATTCAAGCTGTGACTTACTTTATACTTTATCAAAGCTTCTTAAGAATGGGCGCGCTGCCCGTAAGCCATTAGGAAGAGGAGACAAAAATCTACCGAATTATACAAACTAAAGCAATGTAAAAAAGCTGCATTTACTAGCTAAGACACGAGCGATTTTAGCTATGTACTATTCACTTTAAGAAAATCTCCCTTCATCTCTTAACCTTGGGCGCGCCGCCTGTAAGCCAAAAGGGAGAGGAGAGAATAATCTACTGATTTACCAAACTAACACAGCGTATAAAAACTGCAATTGGCTACGTAGAAAAACATGATCGACTCAAACTACGAATGTTTCAATTTAAAAAAATCTCTCTTCACCTCTTAAACTTGGGCGCGCCGCCTGTAAGCTAAGAGGGAGAGGAGAGAAAAAAATTACTGAATTATCCAAACTAACAACGCATGAAAACTGCAATTGGCTAGCTAGCTAAAACATGACGATTCAATCTACGAGTTTTTTACCTTAAAAAATCTCTCTTCACCTCTTAAACTTGGGCGTGCCGCCTGTAAGCTAAGAGGGAGAGGAGAGAAAAATTTACTGAATTATCCAAACTAACATAGCTCATGAAAACTGCAATTGGCTAGCTAGTAAAACATGATCGATTCAAGCTACGAGTTTTTTACCCTTGAAAAAAATCTCTCTTCACCTCTTAAACTTGGGCGCGCCGCCTGTAAGCCAAGAGGGAGAGGAGAGAATAATCCACTGAATTATCCAAACTAACAAAGCGCATGAAAACTGCAATTGGCTAGGTAGTAAAACATGATCGATTCAAGCTACAAGTTTTTTACCCTTGAAAAAAATCTCTCTTCACCTCTTAAACTTGGGCGCGCTGCCTGTAAGCTAAGAGGGAGAGGAGAGAATAACCTACTGAATTATCCGAACTAACACAGCGTATAAAAACTGCAATTGGCTAGCTAGTAAAACATGATCGACTAAAGCTACGAGTGTTTCAATTTAAATAAATCGCTCTTCACCTCTTAACCTTGGGCGTGCCGCCTGGAAGCCAAGAGGGAGAGGAGAGAGTAACCAAACTAACACAGCGTAAGAAAACTGCAATTGGCTAGCTAGTAAAACATAGTCTATTCAGGCTACGAGCTTTTTTGTCCTTGAAGAAAATCTCTCTTCACCTCTTAAACTTGGGCGCGCCGCCTGTAAGCTAAGAGGGAGAGGAGAGAAAAATTTACTGAATTATCTTAACTGACACAGCGCATGAAAACTGCAATTGGCTAGCTAGCTAAAACATGACGATTCAATCTACGAGTTTTTTACCTTAAAAAATCTCTCTTCACCTCTTAAACTTGGGCGTGCCGCCTGTAAGCCAAGAGGGAGAGGAGAGAATAACCTACTGAATTATCCGAACTAACATAGCTCATGAAAACTGCAATTGGCTAGATAGTAAAACATGATCGATTCAAGCTACGAGTTTTTTACCCTTGAAAAAAATCTCTCTTCATCTCTTAAACTTGGGCGCGCCGCCTGTAAGCTAAGAGGGAGAGGAGAGAATAACCTACTGAATTATCCGAACTAACACAGGATATGAAAATTGCAATTGGCTAGCTAAAACACGATCGATTTAAGGATCCGAGTTCTTTTTACTTAAAAAATCTCTCTTCACAAAACGCGTTCCTATAATCCATTCCTCGAAATTTGGATCTGTAAATCACTTTCGGTGAAAATTTAACATCGTGCAGAAAATACTAAACTAGCTGGGCCCAGCGTGACATAAATTGAAGGAAACCATCACATTCACGGACAAAAGAATATCGCCTTTAGCTATTCAGATCCAGGAGGCACTTTGGAGAAGACTAAACAACCTAAAACTCTTATTTAGCCGCAAAGGAAGAGATTTACGTTTCAAAAGATGTCGAAGAAAGTGCTCTTGCATCAGAGGACAAATCATGCCGACCAGAAACAATAACCGCAGAAAATCAATATGCGTGTCATGACCCCTCAGTATGAAACAAGCGGCAAAATTCACATTTACTCGTTGAAAGAGTAGAACCCAGAATATAATATACCCACCAGAGAAAACAATTTTTGGAACAAGCAGCATTTTGGCACGAGGTAAAAGTCGCGTGTTGCCTACCAGCCCCCTTTTTACACTCTGTTAGATGGTTGGAGCATTTTGGCGGGATCACGGCTCTTTTGGCGCGTGTTGTAAATGCCCTTTGAATTATAATATTTGTGCGTTATTGTATAGTGATCGAGGATATACACAATACCAAAGGCAAGTAAATATTTTCCTCAGTTTTCCTCAGTGTCGTCAAACCGGCTTCACCGATGTGCTCGAACTCCGCATGCGAGAGCCATAACAAGCTGCTCCTGTACCTTTTAAATAATAAAGGTCTCTCTTACCTTATATCGGTGAACACAGTTTCTGTCCTTCGGACATAATGCGAAATAACATCCAGAACTCTTCACGTTGAACTTTTGAAACCATTTCGGCGACAAGATGTAACTTACCAGGTAACGTACCGAATAATTATTACTTTGGAGGGTTCGAATTCGACCTTCATAAAGCGCTAGATTTTGCCTTTCGCTTAAGAAACGAAAAAAATATTTCTTTTTTTTCCAAGACTTGCACCAAGACCCTTTTTTAACACCAACCATGAATTCAAGTATTTTCATTAAGTGATTTTGACGAGAACCATAGCTGAGTTAAAATATCTCGCTCCGATGGTATAAATTCGGCGCGCAGAAGACAAGCTCTGATATTTGACGCAAATTTGTGTCCTGTCTTAAAATGAGTTTATTGACAGATGAACTGACAGAAAGCGATTAACGTGGACACCTGAGGTGCGCAAGGAAATGTGTCAAGACTAACGCCTTGTAGTTACTTGAGTCCAGTTTGTGGGTATCTCCATGGAAATTAAGGATCCCTGGTGCGTGCACGAAAATCGACCTTGCGGCTCGTAATGAAGTCACGCTTGTAAATTTAGTAGTTTGTTTTTCCTTCTTTTTTCGTGCATGGAGCATTATCGTAGTTTTCGTTTCTTCTGACGTAAAAAACGCACGTTTCTTTCTAGTTTTCACCGCAAGTGCTGTAAATAGACGGACTAGCCTAATTTTAATAAACGCCACTGAATCTTGCTGACCGCCTAGTGCTTCACTGTGGTTGACCTGGCGAACTCCAGTGCCTTACGCTACGCGTCTACGAAACTGGGAACGCGACACTACCTATGAAAGTATCTGGGCGTTATGGTCACTGTAGCTGGGGCAAATCCCCAGCCCCTGGCCCTTAATGACAGCCCCGTAACCAAATGTTGTATATATAATCAGTTCTCTGTAGTTTTAATTCTTCACTCCATTAAAGCTTATTTCTTCACATGTTCATATTTTAGAATTCTGTACTCTGTTCTACACTTAAAGGATTCATCGACATCAATTCACGTAAAAATTCGATGATCTACACTCAATCCACACACTCGATCAGCTCCACGACTCCGAACGACTACACAGTTCTAAGACTCTTGCAAAAAGCTCAGTTTTCAGATCACGTGACGAGTTTTCCCGCCACAATGACGCAATAATTTCTAACAAGCCCCACCCACTTACTTCTGTGCCGTAAATGCCCTGTATGATTAATGAAGGATTTTGAAGAGACAGCAGTATCCAGACTACAGCACAATAGCTAACCAACCATAGCCAAGGAAAATGTGATGTCCAATTTTTGAATTTATTGATGATGTGTGTAATGGAAGTGAAAAGCTAGCTAGTGTTCTGTTTACCAGGAAAAACTGAACTGAAGGATGGACTCCTAAATTACACTTCTGTGTTAATTAATATCTATGACCTTATAGAGAAGTGTGACCGCAGGTTGTTCACCAAAATTAAGAACAAAAAAAAAACAAGTCAATTACCACGGATTAATACAGAACGTTTTAAGAATTGCTATTATAATAAAATGTGTGGTTCCAGAAAATATCCATACCCCCCCCCCACGGAAGGGATTTGCCGTATGACCCCCCTCCCCTCTGGATTTTCCAAAATCGGCCCCCAAAATTTACCCCCCCTCCACTCCGGAATTTCCTAAATTTTCTCACACCCCCTGGAAATCTTGCTATCTCTAATTGAAGTGAACAAGGAAGTAGTTTTGTTCACTAGGATACCAAATTTTGTGAGTTTCATGGTATTTTCTGTTGAATGATATAACAGATAAGCGAATTCCTTATGCGAACTCCTTATGCGCTCAAGTCACAGACAAATTTTGTACGTTTCATGTAATTTCTGTTGAATTCTACTATTCTGCAAATGAAATGCAAGGTCGCGTAGCAAACATAACTGTACTTTTCTCGCACTGCGTCAAGAAGAAAGCAACAATTGAAGAGGAAGAATTTTTAAAAGAGATCAGGATGTCGTCGCGCGATAAGACTGTGTGAGTATCGAATTTCGTTCTACCAAATTTGCATATTTGAGTTTGCAGTAAAATTGGGCGTCGCCGATTTCATTTATAAGTAAATTGTCACGCAAAGTTTAACGTGCTGGAAAAGACTCGTGAACTTAATTCTTTGTGATAGAGAAACAGTCAAGAGAAGAAGAAATGCAACCAATTAAGAAAAATTATTTTTTGTGTTTTGTGTTCTCGACATGCAAGGAAAATGAAGTTTCGTTCCGCTGGCTCATAAACTACAAAAGCGTAAAAGATAAAAAATATTATTTTCGGGAAACTTGTTGAAAAAAAAAACTTAAGTATTGACTAAAACGTATGTCAATACTGTCGATAATCGATTGATAATATGAAAGCGAAGATGGCTACAAGGAGCAAAGATGCGTCACTATTCATATACCGTATTTATTCGATTAACCGCCCTGGGCGCTTATTAAATTTTTGGACCTTGAGAGTGGGTGCTAATTCGAGGTTGGCGCTTATTCGAGGCTGGGCGCTTATTAATGCACCTATCAATGTAAATCCCGTGGGGGGGGGGGGGGGTAGTGCGGGCAAGGGGAGGGGACTTGATTCCTGGGACTATCCCCGCTGTCGGGCTTTTGATCGTGTGAAGCGACCCCGGGGTCGGGACATTTGACTTTGACCGACAGAAGCCTGGTACCAATTCAGAAGCAGTTACCAAGTCCGTCCCTCGAGGCTTCCTGAAAGTCACGTTGTTGGAGAAAGGTATGAAGTTTTCATTTGTTTTAATCGCCATAATCCGATACTTTAAACTGTCATCTAACAGATAATGTCTATTTTGAGGAAGCTTTTACCTTCAAGTTCCCATCTGATTGTAAAACTCGATTGAAATCGAATTCCACCATGAAAGTCAGAGGATTTTTTATGGGTCACCGAACGGACCTGTTCCGACATGTTGAGCAGATGTTATAAAGCATTTTACGTTTTATTAATATTATATAGCACGGTCAATCTTCCTGGAGTGATTTTGTTGTTCAAGATAAGAGATGCTAGTGGAGAGAGAAAATACTTAATTACAGCGAGTAATTTAATGGAGCCTCCGTTAACCGTAAATAAAAGTAGTAACAACGTGTTTGAAATGTTATTTTATTCATTTTATATAGTATTATAGCATTGTTTGTTTAGATTTTTTCCCCTGGGGTGGGGGCTTTTTTGACACTTTTGATTGACCTTTCGTTTCCCACCCTGGGGAATTTGATCGAAAAATTTTAAAATTTGTCAAATCCCCACCCCTTGCCCGCACTCCCCCCCCGACGGGGTTTACACTGATCGGTGCATTAACTTTTTCTGCCTTTAGGATGGGCGGTTATTCGAGGTGGGCGCTAACTCGAGGCTGGGCGCTTATTCGAATAAATACGGTATGATACGTTTGTAAACAAAATTCGTAACGTACGGGACCTGAACAGATCGTTCGACGCGAGTGGCTAGCGACGAAATGGCTTTGGGATGGAAACTCGGCTAAAATTTATCTTTGAACAGATAGCTTCAGTCGCTCGAACGGTCGACAAATTCTTTTTCGAACGGATAGCCCGAGCCGTTCGAACGGATAACAATTTTTTCAAAAGGATATCCCAAGCCGTTCGAACGGATGGCAACTTTTTTCAAACCGACATCCCAAGCAATTCGAACGGATGACAACTTTTTCAAACGGCCGGATAGCCCAAGTCGTTCGAACGGATGACTATTTTTTTTTTTTAACGGATAGCCCGAGCCGTTCAAACAGATACCAAATCCGTTGGAAAACGGCAAACCGTAAGGAACGTTTTAGCGTGAGAGGTCACGCCAAGGGACTGACAAAATATGTTCGTTATGTCCATTAATCCATAGTTTTAGTAGCTCTTTAACTTTCGTCGTGTTTTATATCTTCGCAAATAAATTGTCGTGGTAAATTTTTGTGTTATTTCTTTGTTACTCTCTTACGCGTCACGAGAACCCTCTGGAAGTATTTCCCTATGGTGACCCCCCTCCCCACTGGAAAATTATGCAAATTGACCCCTCCCTCCCCCCTGGAAAATCCGATCCCTTCCTTGGGGGGGTATGGATATTTTCTGGAACCACACAATAAGGTTTCAATACAACTTGGCAATTTAACAATATAGATATCCAATGTTTTATTAGGTTTTATACAATAATTGTAAATGATCCGTGCGATTTTCATGATTGTATACTTTTACTCTCTGTAACGTTTGCTATGTATTTTAACGGGCGAAATAAAGACATTTTATTTCTTTATTTATTACTACGACCATGGGTTGGCCACTTTAAAAACATAATGTATAACAACCGAGAGAATCTTATTAGGCTAATGTAGGTTGTCTTTCCCAGGAGGCACAGAGGTAACATCCCCCAGAAAAAAAATTATGGTAGCCATATAAGGAGATAAAGAGACAACTTACTAAAACTTTGCCTCGAAGTTAGAATAGTGTGCGAGATATGTGAACACCTTATTTAGACTCAGACTTGAAGCACCATAATCACTGCTGACGAAGGACTGATGCCTCATACTGTGTGTTTTCACATGACGTCATGGCGGCCATATTTGAGTCCCAAAACAATGAAACGGCGGCCATGTTTGTGTACCAAACCAGTCCTTAGGGAGTTGAACTCTTTTCTTATGTAAACGCTTTCTTTTGTTCCCAATAAATTTGCATAGATGCTGGCCACGTGAGTGAAAACACAGAACAGAACAAATATTGAGACGGACAGTCCTGCTCTGATGACTACCAAGAACTCTTTACATGTCGACCTACCGGTACTTTCTTCTGGTTCATGCACAAAAACTTACTGCAGAAGGCAATCCGCTTTACTTCTGATCACTGCTCGCATTTTTCTTGTTGACGATGTTGACAAGGTTACAGTATAAAGAACCTACTATCTACAAGATAATTTGCTCCTCATCAAGTAAACGAAAAGGTTATGAAATTCTAAAGAATGATTCACTCCTTCGGGGTTTCATTTGAAGCCTGTGTCACCTAGTCACATTTAATGTTGGACCAAGACATGATGATGTTTGGGTAGCGAATTCCATTGAATACTTACAGATCCCATGGACATTACTCAGACGAAACGCGTTGACTATGAATTGGTACGCACCATGTCTAGTCGTAAAGGAACCTTTGCTTATCACCCTCGCATAATCTTATCTGCCAGTATCCACTGCACAGGTCTAGAGTTGAAAAGCGAGCACAACCAAATTGAGGCATCTAGGCAGAAGTCATTACTATCCCGTGACTTTCCTTCCTGAACAAGACTATCGAAGACGTTTAGCAAAATGGCAAGGGCTCTGTCCTCCACGTCCTCAGCATTTGGTGGAAAAGGCTGTCAGCTTTGGCGCTTTACATAGTATGAATTGCCTCAGGCTGGTGGACCGAGAAGACCCAATGCTAAGGTAATCTTCTGTTACTAAGCTCTTGCAGTCAAGGACGTCAACAATCATAAATTTCTATCAGTCAACGGGGATATTTGATAGGGTTTGACATATCTCCTTGGGACCCACGTGCTATAATAAAGCGGTCTACCAGGTACCCCAGAGGGTAAGGAGGTCAACTAGTTTTATGCCCTACCGCCGGCCTTTAAATTTCGCATAGTTCCCACTTCCCTTTCAGTGTCCGTGTACAATATATGTGGAGAACTGGAGGGTTTTGCAGCCATAAAGGACAAGGATATACTGTGAATGCCAGACTCAAAGATACCTTCAGTTTGGCCATTGTTCAGGCAGTCTAAAGACCAGGGTAAAAATAACAAACTGAACTTTCTAATGGTTCTCCAATGCAATCAACCGACTTGGGATGATAGAAGAACACGTAAAAATTACTAAACCAATAGAAAGGTCGATCGATCGCTTAATTAGCCAAAGATTTTTCTTGTTACTTTCATGGCACAGCAAAACTGTATTCTTTAAAAATTCGACACTTTCTGCAACAAATGTTCGGCGCTTCCTGCTAACTTTTTGCACCCCTAAAGGATAAAGAAAGGAGGTTACTAGTCCAGAGTACAGGTTCAGGTAGAGCTAAAATCTGTAAAGTAAATACACAAAGATCCCAAGTTACGATCTGGTTCTAGGAGGAGCTTATAAGAAATACAGAAGTTCTTCAGAAGAATGACACGAAATCGACAATACGGGGATAATTTCTATCGGATTGTTTGTCTTGTGGATTTGAAGAATGTAAACGCTAATGACTTAACTCAACTGTTTACATAGCTTGCTTTGGGACAAACAAAACTTGAAATGACTTTTAACAACATAGGAAAAACAGCATAAGCCAATCAGCTTGAGTAAGTTTTATTGTATAAAAGGTATGTAATTAAGTTACATAACTATGTCACATAGGTTCTTGGCTTTGTTGCAAATCAGTATAAAAAAGCTCATGAAACGTGTTTGTCCCCTCTGAAGAATGAAAGGCGAGCCTCTTTGCTTTATCCACGGGATCAGCAAACCAAAACCAAACCGAGGGAAAATCCTGCTACAAAGCTACTGCAAAATGGCGCAAAAGCAGGAGAGAGACTTGAGATCTCCGCAGTAAAATTTGCTTATCTTTGATTTGTTGGTTCAGTTGTTGCGGCTCCACTGCAAACGTTGTAAAGTTGTTTGCAACCTTTCCATTTTGTTGCCAACAAAATGGCTATGGTTTTTTTTATGCTTTTATTATCTTGGAAACAGCCTGTACGCAGAACTTTCCTTAGTAACTCAGTTATACGTCAAGATCAAGTGCTCATGGTATTAGGCATGCTAAAAATTAGTTAAAACTGTATAGTCATTTTTAATTAGAGTACACATAAAATATATACAAAGGTAACTGTTCAGCATTCAAGAGACTTTTTTTACACAATTGCTATCTACCTTATAATATTATCTCAATATACAATAAAAATTAAACCAAATATTGTTTTGCAAAGAAGTCAAGATCGCGTCAGTTATTGTTAGAATTAAAATTCACGAGCCCTTCCCTGGTCTTTTTACTCCAAACTATTCCCATACTAACCTGAAAATGTAATTAGAACGATCATATTTTTTGAGGATTTTCGTTAATACCTAACAGTGAGCGAGCTGCTAAAGAAAACACCATAATTTGCAAGCTTCTAAAACACCATGTATGAGAACCGCGACAAAAGGAACATGTTTTCCCTCTCTTCGGTTATGTGAGTTTTTTAATTATCCCGATAGTTTAACGTTACAGCTAATGATAAGAACAAAAACGCTGAGACGAGGTACACCGTAGATTATAAAAGCCAAAATAAGAGATGATTATGGCCAACTCGGCGCTACGCGTCTCGTTGGCTATCACCCTCTCATATCCAACGCGCACGCGTGGAATAATTGTTAATTACCATATGTTTTAAGACCTGGCAAGTGGTCTATATTGCAGTACATCAGTGTCGCTAGTAACACTAGCAAACTTACTGTATTCACGGGGCACTTACTTGTAATTAGGAAAACCCCAGGATGTATTTGCAAGAATGGAAACTTTAACTAAATCTTTCTAGGGTTGTCTCCTCCCAGGAAGGATCATGAGGAAATGGACTCCCGAGAAATTCACGTTAACGTTTCCCGTTGTGAATCGTTTACGTCTTTTTTTTTTTTTAATTTTCCTACCATTTCGAGATTTCTCAGAAATGATTCCTCATTTCAATGTTCTAGCGTCTCAATCAGAAGCCTTGAAACTGCAATCCAAGCTGTTGGACCGAACATGGATAGTTAAAATGCCAAAGGACGGAGACGAAGACACTGTCAAAATCATCTCGGAAATAAACTTGCCAAGAGGAGTCTCCGTAAAATTAGTGACTGTTGGTATATCTTCCAACTTAAATTCAATATCTTCAGCATCGTATGTGGTCTGGTTGCTGTCCAACTTAAAAGTGGTCATGTCCTGCACAAAGAAAAAAACACAACCCTTATATCATTTACAAACGTGGGAAGAATAGGTCTAGAATGTTCAAATGGTTTACTTCTCGGCACTTCGTGCCTCGCTTGGAAAGGTTCCCATGCTGGATGCGTAGTCCATATGGATGAACGTCCATTCCTAACGAGCATTAGGTAATATTTTACCAGGTTTGTAAAACGATCCTATGACGTTTTGATCCGTCAAGTTCATAATTGATTCTACAGTAAAAAAGGCGATTCACGCTATCAATTTTAAAATTGATCTGCAATCATAGTAAAAAAAAAACTCCTCCGCGCCTTGTGGCTAAGCGTGTGTCACAGAAACTGGCACTTAAGCACCTGCCGTGCCTAACAGGAGTAATGACTCACAGGCAAGTGCAGTCCTGAATAGGACTGTTGGTGACAATAGCTGATACTTTTATATTCTGGGCGAAAACCATAGTAGGAGTCAAAGTGATGAGACACTAACCTGGGGGGAACTTGCAGGCTGCAGCAATAATTCAAGAAGAGTTACCACCAGCTCTCTGAAATCGTGGATCTCAAGCATTACTGGGCCATGAACAATGCTGGAGTGTGGTCTGAGCTGGCATCGCACGTCATATCCTTGTCTTATGAAGTCCATGAGGTCAACGTAAGAATCTGAGGTAATTTCTTCACCATCACAAAGAATCTGAAGATGCTTTGGCTCAACACAGTTAGGAAGATTGTCTGCAAGATAGTGAACGGAAATTATATTTCAATTTACTTTGAATTTTAATGTCGAGGAATCAATTACAGCCAGTTGTAAAGGTAAATCTCGGTAGACAGGTACATACATACATACATACTTTATTGGCTCGTCCCCACGGGGCTTTTCAGAGTCAATTTTACATTACAAAATTATAAACCAAGTACATGACAATAAGAATATAACAATGATAAAAGAAGACAAAGGTCAATAAAATTAATTAAATTAATTAAATAAAGCAGTCATTAAGAAGCTTTTGCCTGAGTAAACACTTGAATTCCGTCACGGATGGGCTAAGTTTGAGCGCAGGCTGCAACTCATTCCAGAGAGAGGTTACTCTATATTGAAAGGTCCTTTGGCCGCTGGCAGTGCGGAAGAGTGGTATGTTCAAAAGTTGAGAATTTCTCGTATTCCTTGTCGAGACGGCGGATCTTCCAACGAGCTTTGATGTCAAATACTCCGGAGCACAACTCGTCATGCACTTAAAAACCAGAACAGCAAAAAGAAAATAAAGTTGTTGCCTGATTGGTAGCCAGCGCAAGTCTTTTAGCAAAGGAGTTATGTGATCGAATTTTTTAGCGCCGCTCAAAATACGACAAGCGAAATTCTGTACTGCTTGGAGCTTGTCCAGATTAGTTTGAGTAGTATTGCTCCAAACAGAAGAGCAATAGAATAATTTACTAAAAACTAAGGCATTTATAATAATAATTAGCGCGTGTTTATTAAAAATATGCTTAACGCGGTTAATTTGACCCAAACGTGACATGCAGTAGTCACCGTAGCCCGTCTTCCGTTCCACCTTTACATGAACCCTATGTGTGGAGCTTTTCCCCAATCAAAGTCTGAAGAAATCAGCTGAATTAACATTTGGGAAACAATTGTCAGCATTTGTTTAATATTATTTTTTTCGTTCAATTCCCAAACCTATGCTGATAATTTCAAGGATAGTCAATAATTAACTTCCTAAACGCACTGTCTTGATTTATCTGTGATTTTCAAACAAAAAAAAAAGCAACGGCTGATTTGATGTTTGTCAGCCACAGAAGGCGAAAAACAGTACGACTGATTTTACACAGGTTTAAGGTTACCTCTGTTAGGAATATATACAGGCACCTTGGTGAACACATAAGATAAACTACATACCTTTAACCTTGGTAATACTAAACAGCTGCTTCTGAAACTCCAAAAGTGTGAATGGAAACTGATCAACAACGATTTCTTCAATGCGGCCGGAAGGACACTTGAAAATGACTTCATCCTTTAAGACATCCTCACTGTAGTAAGCCAAGACTGTCTCATTGGAATGCAACAATGATCGCATGCACGGAGTCTGTCTCTTTTCTCCCGATGATCTTTGTAATTGTTTGTCGACATGCTTTGAAATGTAAGCTTCTAAGTTTGCAGCTGTAATGTAACCCACACTTCTGGCTTGGGCCCTAAATTTTTCACACCAAGAACAACTTGATTTTGTAAGGGGACATTTAGAGTGTGCTCCGCGTAAACCACGAACAAGGTACTGTGTCAAGAAACTGTTGCCTGTACGCTTTCCGTAAGAGCTTTGTTCACTTAAAGAAGAAGACCACTGGCGCACTGTCACTTTTGCTTTACTTGGAGCCTTTAAAATCACATTGCCGTCTAACGTATCCTGTTCGGCCTCCTTTGGGTAAGGTGTTTCAATGTCCTCGAAGTCCTCCCTATCATCAAGGAGCCTGTAGAGGTCAACAGAAAGTCGCTTTAAAGGGTCTTGTTTGTCTTCCTGGCCAGGAGACTTGTAGACAAAGTAAGCTTCATTTGTAATATCGTCAGAAACAATATTTCCATCCGCAAAGCAGCAATCCAAGATAATCAAGAATTCGCCAACAAGGCCTTTTAGATGAGTAAACTGGTCTTTCAAGTCGGATACTGTAAGGACATCATCGTACGACGAACATATCAAATTTTGACTTTTGTCACTGTGACCAGTAAAGTAAAAGTACAAGAAGACATCCCTCTTTTGCTGCTGTTGTAGATCTTGTTTTAATTTCGCTAGTGCTTGCTTGACTTCGGTGGCTTGTGACAGCTGACAAGATGAATGCGGCTTAACACAGTAAATGTGGTCTCTCCTATGATCAAAATTGGAATCAATAGAAGACATGAATATTTTCAGGTTCACTATGGTACACTAATCATATCCATTCCATTTGATTTTTTAACAAAAGTTACATCAGTCATGTTGCTGGGGACAAAAACATAAGAAATTCCACAGTGATGTTCAAAAAACTATTCCCAGAATACCAAATTTTACGAGGGCGGGGGGATCATCAAGCAATAAGATCTTTAAATCTATCAGCCAGAATACTCACAAACACATTGTCTTGATAGGCTATCTTATCGTGTGGTGAACGATAATGATTTGTAAAATGGGATGTCGACCATACAAGACTATCATAACCAACATCTTGTGGTTTGTGTGCTATAACGTTTTGCGGGCGACAAGAGGAGCCTAACATTTTTGCAAGCGACAAGAGGAGCCCGCAGTCCTAATCTGCAGGTTGCTATTACGCATGTACGACACGTATATAGCCAGCGTTTGGATTTCTAAAAACAAAGAATGGAATGCAGGGAACGCAATCGAATCACGCGCGTTTGGACCTTCTATAACTTGTTAATGGAATCAGATCACGCGTAGTGTGACCATCTATCACGTAAGACTTAGGTAAAGCACAGCGTTGGAGTAAAAATGTTTGTGACCTTCCATCGTTGTCGCCCACGCTCGGTAACCTTTGGTTACTATTTATCCCACAGTTACCAGGGTGGACGACAGAATGACTAAATCGGGAAAAGGAAAACTCACCGTGAATTCAAGAATATGGAACAGGAGTTTAAAACACCTACCTGACACCAATGATACGACAGTCTTCAAGAACATTCTTGAATTCATACAGATCTCTATCAAAGACTGCTGCATTTATTTTGTCTTTGGAGTCATTTCCACAAACCAGGACTGCATAGATATCAGATCCTCCTACAAGACAAAAAATAAAAATAAATATTCTTTTTACAGGTACAGTAGGCACCTAATCCCAGCCAAAAGCAGAGATTCGGTGGTGGTTTATTAGAGTTGGACCAAAGGGTGTTCCCATCAATATGTATCTTGCTTCAAAGTACATACTGCAACACGTCGTGAAGGCCATAATTTTTATAGAACCTGATAGAACTGAAGGTACTAAGGAAGTGACGCTCAAAAGGAAAGTGTGTGCGACCCACTGGATCCAATCCTCGTCATCACAGAATTGAGCAGCCTGATTTGCAGGGTTCTTATCAACAACTGCTTTGTACTTTACCAAGAGGAAAGTTATAGCTCTTTTTAGAACAGCATTGTTAACAGTCTCCATTATGCATTAAACGATATTGTCATACGCAAGAGTAGACGAAGAGAGAGGAAAATGAATTTGTCAGGTCAAGGTAAACAAGGCGAACACTACAGGGGACAACACAGATCCTGAAAAATTTTACAAGTAACATTTAAGACAGTTGAGTGCTGGCCATTTACATGTATCAATATTGAGAGGGGTCTTCTTGGTAGGGCAAATGTTTATCAGTAACAAAAATTGGAGAACGGCATAGTATAAAAAACAAAGCAATCGCTTTACGGCTACTCTTCCTTGAGGAGCACATTCGCACCTTCAACCCTGCCAGCAGCAGGATTGAGGTCTGTAGCACACAAGGACTGGTAGGCCCTTTACGATTTTAGCCCCTTTAGATGAGGCCTTGTGCCCATGATTGTTGACCGTGACCTGCAGATAGATACCTCGAGGGAGTTTGGCCAGCACTACCTCTACGTCCAAGAAAGTGCTATCTATCTCAAACAAATCGACCATTCTTCTGATGCAGACCCTCCTCCATATCGTAGATCAAAGAAAAACGTTAAGGCAACCAAATTATGATGGCATGCGTTGCGTTTTCACTTTTCACTCTTAAAAAGGGGACGTAGTTTGTTACTAGTTTGTTCTAATGGAAATTACAATAATAGCGTACGAGTTATAAGTTTAGGTGAATCATCACCATACACGCATGAAATGGTACAAAATAAAGCTAAAGGTCTGGGCATAATGCCGACCAAAGACTTCCTAAGGACAACGTTCTCCCTCGGCTCTATTACCAGCCGACCGGACCAGAGAGAGAGCAGCCTTAATCGAGCCTTCTTTCTTCAGCCCAAAAAGCTAGCATTTCCAAGGACAATAACAGCTAGAGGAAGGTTTCAATCGCCTGTGCTGCATCTAACTGACGATAATGAAGACGATTATGATGATGATGATCATGGTGATAGAATTTCATGTGGACATATCTATACGTTATACAAGTACTGAGGAGATTCATAAATTAATGGAACTGAAGCAATAGGTTTATACACCAATTGTCAGACTTGTGGCGGGACTGGATCTGCTGTAAAAGGTGAATATTTACCTATAAGAGGTTCCGCAGGTCCATGAGAGGGACATTCTAGTGGGTTACGCTGAGCTTGTGTTAAACACGTCACACAAAAGTAGTTACATCCTTCAGAACGAACACTATCACAGCCTGAGGATCTCACAGTCAAGTACTTTGCTAAATGAAAAAAATGGAAAATTAATTATTAAGTACTCATTGAAGTTGTGAGCAATCAATAGGCCCTTTGCAGCTAGTCGATCGCGTGGTACAACCGAACTGCCAAGTTGAAGAACGGAACGCACTGAGAGAAGACAAAAAAGAAAACAACCATTTTCAATTATGTAATATTAAAAGCCTTTTGTTTGTCTTTTCTCAGTGCGTCCCTTGCTACTCAGAATGGCAGTTTTATACCACGGCAATCACCAAAAGTAGCTGCAAAGGACCAGAAGGTAACATTTGACGTTATATACACCTCTGTAAACCCCAAAAAATATCAACTGAGTTGATGAATGATAAAGTGCAAAATGAACTTTGGGGGGAATCACCCGCTCAGCTGAAAAAGAAGATCAGGGGGAACTACTTGTATTTGCCAGTGCTGTGAAGGGCTTATTATTTTGAAACAACACATGGAAACGTTCATTTTTTTTTAACATTTTTGTCCAAGATTGTAACCATAGAACAGAAAATGATCACGTGACCTCACCTGGAGGGTTAAGCAAACAAGACGCACAACGGCTCACTTCTTCTTTTGGCTTTGCAACCTTGTGAATTCTTTCTCTCTCTAGTATGGCCTGAGCGAAGAAAAAGAAAAATGATGTTCCAGGAATTCTGTAATTACACTGTAATTACATGTGAATGTTGGGCCATGCATTTCAAACCGTCTCTGTGTGGTACAAGGCGGGTTTATGGTTCTATTCATTGAAAAAAGCCAATTCATTTTCCCTTTTTTTGTTGTTTAGTTTAAAGCAGATCACAGAAAACACCAAATATAATGCTGTTGCCACATGTTGACATCATCAAGAAAGAAAAACAAGAGACACAAACTTTGCAACAAAATGGAATCTATTTCGTTAATAATGGACCTCTGCGTTGGTTGCGCGCAGCCATGTAATACCCTCTACCTGGACACAAGTGCTTGATTTATAGACGGTACTATTGTCTATTTACCTCTAGCCTCTTGCAAATATTATGAATGCTAGCTCGCTCACTTGGTGGTTTTAGACAGTCGATAGCAATTGCAGCGAATTCTTTGGTGACATTGCTGTCATCAGCCTTTACAGGCCAAACATTCTGCAGAGAAAATGATAGGATACCTTAAAATTCATAATTCTTGTAAAGTGCATGAATATATCTGTACCTACTCCATGGAGAGTTATTCCAAATTCTGAGGAGTAGAAGGTCTTAAACGCCAAAATTTGAAGGGAAGTATGACGAAAACTGACATTTCCAAAGAGAAGGGGGGTTTAAAACCCCCTGTGGGAAGGTTACGATCATTTTCTAGAATAACACAATACCCTTCCTTGTTCCAGACGTGTAATGAGAGTAGATACTCCAGTTCTAAATGACATAATGATCATTTGTTGAGTGTGTGGGTAAAGTTTTCTAATTAGCTGCTTTTTTTTTTTCATCAATATCGTAAACTTCAAAGAATCAACTCACCTTCTTTGCCTTTGTCATCAACCTTTCTGGATCCGACAAAACTCCTTCTTTCTTTAAAACATGATACAAGGGTCCAGTCTTTTCAACTGCCTTCCTCTGTGTAAGAAGTTCCAGCATAACTGAAAACAAATGAAATGCGTTCACTTTGTAAAAGCTGAGCTCTCATACATTATAATTCAGTGCACAAGTTCTTGCACCATTAAGTATGAGATCGAGCGCACATAAAATGTTTCACACATTATGCACACAAGGATAAAGTTTTGTGATCTGTGGATTGTTCACCCCAGGGGGGAAGGCGCCGGATGTTAACTAAGGTCACCTTTTTGTTCCCACAACAGTAGTCTAGTCAATCCTGTATTAAGTGGTCGGCTTCAAGAAATTCTACTTGGTTTTCACGATTGAATGACTTAATATCACAGTTGTAAGTGGAGTGCTTATGACCTAGACCTGAGCGAAAATTGCAAAGAGAAGCCAAAAGCAGAGTCACAAGCTCCCCGGAATCAATGCAGAGATGCCAAACTCTGGAGCTCTAAAATCTGGAGACTCTCTTTTTTTCACCCCCCACCCCCCCCCCTGGAATTTCAATGCCCTCCCCAATGGGAATGACTTAGGACATTAAATGAAGTCTTACATGAAGTACATACTATCAAAATTCGCAATCATTTTAAAGCCAGAAATAATCTTTGTCAGTGACTAAATACGTGAAAAAATGCCCCAGAAACTTCACCGTACTGTGAATAAGAAAACTTCAAGTTTTGAGCTAAAAATGGGCCAAATCTCAAACTAATGCACAAAAAAGCTCAGAAGATGATTTTATCCGGGAGATATGGTCACCCGTACGGGAGAGCGGGAGATCGGTGACGTATCTGGGAGACTCCTGGATAGTCAGGGAGAGTTGGCATGTACAGCTGTATGTCAATGTGCGCAGACTGTTTCATTTTCTTAGGAAAAGCCAATCACAATGCTTGTACCCTTGTTTTAGGACTAGATTATAGTTAATTATTTCTTCTACTTCTAGTTGCAACTCCAACAGCCTATAGTTTTCACTAGACCATAATCAATGGAGTCTCAGGGTAAGATGAAAAGCTGTTTTCAATAGATCATAACTACTCAATCTCCATTGTGAATGAAGTCAGGCCTTTTCATAGTTGACTTTTAAATGCTACAAACTGAGAGAGATGATTTTGGGCAGATTTGATCCACTGTGCTGCTAGCTATAAGATGACCTTGTGATAATTAAAAACAAAACAATCTTGTAACCTACCAACTCCAAAAGAAAAAATATCGTTGATAGGTTTTAAACGGAGATCATGGCAGTGAACATCACTGTAACCCTCTGTTCCACGCATCTGGCTTATAGAAGCATATGAGTGATCTGTGGGTAACTCCTGTGACATTCCAGCATCTCCAAGACGAGCATTGAATTCTTCATCGAGGAAAATGTTTCCTGGCTTCACATCCATGTGTACAATCTCTTGTCTACAATAAAGAAGTTAATACATTAAGTTAGCCTAAATTAATTTTTTCAGAACAATGGAGATGAAACTGAGCGAACAACCAGCCATCAATCTAATGTCTTTACAGACAGTCTAACTCCAATGTACTAATGACTGTTACAATTACAATTTGCCCTACAGATGTGGGCACAAGAATAGCTATGACATCTTCCCTTCATCAGGGTGCCGTGTGAAAATTTAAAAAATTGTTTGCCCTTTGGGCAAATGGTTGCTGGAGATTACTGGCCCTGAGCAGTCATGCAGGCCTAGCAGTCACCCCTTTTCACCGCATGCCAGCATCTTCTTTATCAAGGCAAATATATTACTTACCTGTTGAACAACTTGTGATAAATTATTAAAACATGCTAGCCCAACAGGTCGCTCTACTAGGACTGGGTTATTGGACAGCACTTGCTGCACCCTGCCACACTCATATTAGCAAGCTCTGTAGCTCAGCTTTCTTTCATCTACATAACATCAGCCGTATTTGCAAGTTCCTAAGCCCCGAGGAAATTAAGACCTTAGTGCATTCATTCATCACTTCTCGCGTTGACTACTGCAATAGCCTTTTGTATGGTCTACCTGCCTCACAGCTTAACAAAGTTTGGTGTGATTTAAACACTGCAGCAAGGCTTGCTTGTTGCACCCTGTGCTTCAACCAAGGCATATATTACACCACTGATGTATGGGCTACATTGGGTTCCGTAAAAGCAGCGCCTTCATTTTAAGATTTTGTTATTTGCATCCAATTCAAGCATAGCCCCACATTATTTTCTTTGAAATCACAAGGCGCATATAACTTCAGATTGTCTGGTGGGATCTTTCTAGCATCACCAACATTTAGAACTAAGGTCATACTAGGCAATAGGTCCTTCCAGGTGGCTACGTCCAAGTTATGGAAAGCTTTAAACGCCATCTTCAGATGTACCTTTTTAAGTGTGCTTATAGTCAAATGAATTTTAACAAGTGACATGTCGATATTTTAGATTTCCATTGTAGTAGAGTATATATTCTTATAATTTGTGTTTCGTATTGTAAATAGGCTTTTTTATGCTTTTATTAGCAATGTAATGCTCATTTAATCATTTCTATGAATACTTCGCAATATAAGGGATTAAATTATTATTATTATTATCATTATTATTTGTGATGAAATACAGCCCTCTATATAGTCTGCTACACAGCCGTTTTTAGTGTCGTCACGCAAAGCTCCTTGCGTGACGACACTAAAAACAGCTGTGTAGCAGACTACCCTCTGTAGGGCTGTATTTTAAAATGCCCACACTCTCTTCCTTGCTAAATCTGGGGTTTAAAGTATGTATATTTTTAATGAAAATAAAGTATTATAAGGGCATAACATTATCATACAGTCACTGCAGAACGAACCATTTGAGGGCATCACACTTTCCAATGTTAAAGATGCAGATCTTGTGACAACACTGCTTGAGGATTGACATTGAAGTGGATAACTAGTTAACTAAGAATTTAAAATAGAACCTTTGTAATGGTAGGATGTCGAAACCAAACCGTAGCAAGATGTAACAGTCTCCTACAAATACATTAATTTTGTGTTTTTAGTTAGAAATACATTCACTGAGCTTTCCTGTTTAATGTGCGTTTGCAGACTTTTGAAACAGAAAATGTCACATTGATTCAGAAAATTGAAGAACAAAATAAGCCCCTACCCATCCTTTGAATAATAAGTGCCCCTTGGAGGGGGCATGCCCTCTTTAATTGTGTTAAATTGTGTAGTATTGCCCAACATGGCTAGATGAATAATGTTAACAAAAGTTTGGAAAACAAACCTGATATTTCTCTCAGTTTTTACACCTGTGTGTAAATACTGCAGAGCCCTGGCAGTGTGAAGAGCTATCCTTACACGATTTTCCCAAGACAACTTTTCCTGTCCATGTTTGTCCCTTAATAGGGCTGTTCTTAAGTCACTGTGCATTTTAGGATACATAAGGCAGCATGGTTTCCTGTAAATAAGAGACAACGTTACAATGAGTCTACGTCATTCTCATCTTGCTCATTATTTTAAGTGACACTTATTTGAAGGTCTCATTTCATAACCCCACTGGTGACTTGTCATTGTCGTCATCATCATCATCATCATCATCATCATCATCATCATCATCATCATCATCATTATCATCATCATCATCAATTCGTAACAATGTATTTAACCCTTTAAGTCCTTAAGAGTGACCAGCATCACTTTTGGCCTATCAATAACATAATCATATACAATGTACATAATCAAGAGAAGACGCTATGAGAATTATTAAAAAAATCACTACATGGAAAATTCTTCGATCTTTCATCAAATTTTCTCAACTAATTCTTGATGGAAATGTATGGAAACCAGGCTGGGCAATTTGTTTGTGGATATATCGTAGGATACCCACATGGTCTTACAAGGAGTCATGTGAATGAACCAGAGTAAATGTAAACTAATGACGGAGCTACATGTACTAACAACAGCAAACAACAACAACAACTTTATTATAAAGCAACAAAATGCATTAAACATACACACTGCCTGAATTTAGCTAAAGCTATTCAAGGCAGGCAGTCTGCAGTGGTTATCCTACCTACGTGAACGGATACATTTAAAGACATTTTTACCAGAAAAAAAAAGGGATTTACAACATCAAGGAAAAAGAGATTAAAATTAATATTAATACGAATGAGTAAATATGTAAATAAGTAGATAAATAAAGGTTACAATACATAGCATTAAGGTGATCCTTTTTTAATTTCATTAATAAGGGTGTTGAAGGTTAATGATCAAGGATTCTTCAATTTAGTGATGGTCAAATGTGTTTAAAAGAATTTGTCCATCAAATATAGTTTTTGAATAATCCATATGTTTGGCACATAAGGTGGTCTTGCTGTTTATCACCACAGAATATTTCAATAGAAAAGACCACAGAACTATTATATTTTCAAGGTAAATAGAAAGTGCAGATAAATTTTTAAATAGGGAGTGTGCATATAAACCAGCCTGTGGTGTGAAAGAACAAAGAACTGGGCCAAGCTGGGTTACAATAGATTGAATGATGAAGTGCTATTAAATTACCCTTTTTCTTCACTGAATGCATAAAGAGGCATCAGGTGAGGATGTTTTACATAACCAACTCGTTTCTCCTGCAAAAGAAAACCATTATTATCATCAATTATTAAAAACAATAAAACAAAATAAGACATAGTCAGCTAGTGAATGTAAGGGAGAACACGGCTACAACCTTGAACAAAACCTGTTGAGCCACATCGCAAAAATACCTATTTTTACCTGTCATCCTGACAAAAATGGAAACCGTCAACAAATGAATGCCCTTTCCCCCATCCCCTTATCCAATGTTGTTTAGGATAGCACGAGAATTATACACATTGGTTTTTAGACAAAGACAACTTTGAATAGGGGGTGGGGGAGAGGGGGGGCTTACTTTCTCTATTTAGAGGAGATAGTAGTATGGCGGGAAAATATAACTGTCTCAGCAGTTTTGTTCAAGGTTGTAGCCAGTCGAGTGCAAGATTCTGCAGCCAACCTTTTTAAACTTAATAGTTGACCTTAAAAAGCAAAGAATACCTGACATAACACAGTCTGGTAACAGTTGTGGCTAATGGCACCCTCAGGCAATAATATACAGTGTATTAATCTTAACAGTATGCAATTTAATTAACTCCAACACTCTGTCCACTTTCTTTACAGCTTACCCTTCTTAACTGTTTTGTACTGTGAGATTGTCCAATGTGGGTACTGTCTTCCTCTTTGATAACTACATCCTGACCATTGTACTTGCGCGTACCTACATGTAAAATAGACAGAACTCAGTCAGGAAGTTTAAAATGCAATGATGACAGACACAAAAAGCAATACTAGAAGGACATGAAAACAGGGTTTTCATTAAGAATTCTAGTACGAGGAGAAAGGTGTAACGTTACAGGAGAATATTTGGACAAAGGCTCTACGTCTGAATAAAAAATAGTCATAGGCTACTGAACATTTGCCGGAGACTTACATAGTAAACAGAGAATTCTCCGATCTCTGATGCCTAATGAACACCCTGTGAGGACCAAGGCTAAAGACTGAATTAGTAACACTGAATGTAATGGTGGGGAGCTCTGCCCCTTAGCTTTGCTGTTTGAGAGCAGTACTAAAATATGCAGTTCATGAATGAGTCCTGAGGTACAGCAAATGGGGACACCATTCAAAGCCCTAAGTCCTTATTATTCCAAAATGGAGCTCTCGGAGGCACTCTATTGGCAGGAAAAGGAGCTGCATCATCATTACCAAATATGGAAGTACACTCCAAGGGGGCTTCAGGAGGGCTCAAGGCGGGTGCAATTCCCTCTGGTATCAGGAGGTAGCTAGCTGGCTGTGGGCAAGAGGCACAGGACCAGGTGCCAAAACAGCTTTACAGTGTGTGAACACACAGGGGGGTGGTAAGGACAGTGGAAGACCTCCCTCAGGAGATAAGATGAGTAGTTCCAATCCAAATTTCTTGATGGAACATTCTACCATGGGGTTTTTTGTTAGTGTTAATTCTTAAGCTGACTGAGAGTGTGCCCAACATCTGCCATCATGCTCAGGCAGATAACAGCAATCCATAACATCAGGAGTGTTGGAGAGGCAACCGGCAGTTTTTGCACAGAACACAAGACAAGAATAGGCTGTCTTTCATCAGCACTGCAATATGGAAAGACATTGCTAACAGGCATAGTTTTGGTGCCTTCTATGGAGCATAGCTCATCGAGGAAAGAACTGAGAGCCAGAGAAATCTTTGGCTTGAGAGAGGCAAGGGTCTTCAGGACCATACTTTTGCGAGACAAGTAATGGAAGTCCTTGGTTAATTAGTGGTAAATGCAGAAAAATGATAGTGTTTTCAAGTGATGGGGAAAGATCTTCATCTGCAACCACAGGATCCCCATGGTGGGTTAGGCCACTGTTAACAGATAACAAGTTGTCTTCGAAAAAGGCCATGAGTTGCTGGAATAAATCCTCCGGGTGCTCATCTGTTTGGAGTTAAAAGTTCGTAACGTCGAGGAAATGGGCTCCCAACATTGAAAACCATAATGCTGGCGAACTCTAGATGGCAGGGTAAAAGTTGGTGATCTGGCCAAGAAGGAGATCCAAGTGGGCATTAATTCTTATGAACAGCAGAGGGGTAGTAGCTGTTTGCTTCCAAATATGGTAAAAAATAATAATTGTTGCCTAGTGATAAAATGTACACAAAGTTCTGTCTCCAACATCCATGGGAGGAAATGATCTCTTTTTTCATGAGCTGTCACTGTTTTAAAGTTCTGGGAGAGTCTGCCATGATTATTTTACATGAGAAGTTATGGCCAGCTCACTATTAATGATCAGTCTAAACTAATTCTTCATGAAAAATATGTGTCACAGTCCTCAGGAGACCACAATAGTGTTAGGGTGAAGTCTTGACATGTGTGAAAACTGTTAAAAGAAATCTAAGCTGACCAAGATTCAATAAAACAGCATGCAAATACATGTACAATAATAATTGTTAGGTTTTGACCCACTGACCTTCATATACAACTCCGAAGCCTCCTCTTCCCAATTCCTTTGTACCAATTCCAAAGTACTCTTTTATGCACATATAGCTCATCTCAACTGGGCATTTCAGGTCGGTTGTATTAATCAAATCAGTAGCTGTGCAATTTTCAACTGGAACTTTCTCTTGTGATTCAACAAAGGTTGAGCTTGTAGTTGTTGTTGAACCACATGTTTCTGTTGATCTCCCTGAAGGAGCAACTGGATTGCCTCGATCTGGTTGATCTCTACTCTCGACAATTCCATTAACTTCTGGTTCATTAACTTCTGGTTCATGACTGTCGGTGGGCGCATGTCCCCAAGGTTTATGACTAGGGTTTTCCACATCTTCTGTTACTTGCTGCCCAAATTTGTCTGCACTATTTCTAGCAAATGCATATGTGCCTGTTTAAAATTAGACAAAAGATTATACAGTGTAATTTCTCACTATAATAATAGCAGACAATATATAATCACCGACAAAAGAAAGAAAAACGTGTTCACTTGAAAGAGCCGGGACAGTCATTATTTTAACACTGTAATTATTTTTCCAATAATATACGTCTCCATTGAGAGATTCATGTACTATTAACAACCGTTGTGGACCAACAAAAATTAGTGTTATTTGAAGAAAGAAAAACCTGTATATGCACTTATTAATAAAGCTGTACAATGTAGTCATAATCAACTGTCTAAAACTTTGTTCTAACTATGGCAGAACTTCAGTGGTCAACCTGAGAGAACCCTAACTATAAAACATGAAATCAGAGAGGAATATTGACTGCACCTTTGCAAACCAAGACACAGGAATACACCAAAGCTAAGTCTCCTTTATTTATTTTATACAAAAAAGGTAAGATAATTATAGTGATATTTAGTGCTCAGACCTCAGTATTTTTGTTTCTCATACAACATCTCCACGGTCGCCTGTAATGCGACACCGCCTCTCTTGTGAGAAAGTAAAATACATTAGACTCTGGTGACGTAAGCTTGGGATGCCTGTGGTAAAAGTATCTTAACTACAACTTTGGCATCTGTTCAGTAAGCATTCTAAATCATGGAGTTGTTCTTCAACCATACTTGTTTGAAGCCAATTAGCTGGATTTTTGTAGAGACTGGAAAAATAAATGCTCATGCAAGAGGAAATTACGAGAGCTCTAAAAGCCTTACAAAATGTATTTAGCAATCTAATAAAATATTAATTTTATTTTATTAACCATCATTTTTGATGGTCAGGTCAGGTTGATTTATTCTTACACATGCTGTTAAGCCTGTACCTATTAATTAAAAACAAACTTTTTAACAAAAAAATATGCTACAAACTTAAGGCCAAAAAAAAAACATTCCCATGCAAGCGTCATAATTTCTGGCAAGGCAGATCCCTCTGATCTCTTTCTCTGCTACTTATCCCACGAAAGCATCTACATATGGTACTGACCTTGAGAAGAGGTTTCTGCTGTGCTGTAACTACCACTTCCTGTCTGCAGTGGGGAATCATGATGTTGAGGTATAAAAGAAGGTTCTGGCTTCCTGCCTGAAGTTCCTAATTGTAAAACAGAATCTCTACTTTTCAAAGAGGTTTCTGGTCTATCATAGGTAGCAGATAAAGGTGGTGGGGCATTGACATTTAACTCCCCCAAGTGACAATCATTGGCTTCGACAGCTGCTATTGATAGAAACAATAAAACAGAATTTGAAATTGAAATGTTGCCTGGCATCCCATGGAAGGAGAAAGCATTCTAAATTATGGAGTTGTTCTTCAACCACACTTGTTTGAAGCCAATTAGCTGGATTTTGGTAGAGACTGGAAAAAAAATGCTCATGGAATAGGAAATTATGAGAGCTTTAAAAGTCTTATTTAGCAATTTAATAAATATTTATTTTATTAACCACCATTTGATGGTTGATAAAGGTACATGTATGGTTGACTTATTGTTACGCATGTACCTACGTATTAATTAAAAACAAACTTCTTAACAAAAAAATATGCTACAAAATTAAGGCCAAAAAAACACCCAAGCATCTTTTCTAAAAAGTTTTCTGGCAATGCAGATCCCTCTGTTTCTCTGCTGCTTGTCCCACGAAAGCATCTACATATGGTACTGACCTTGAGAAGAGGTTTCTGCTGTGCTGTAGCTACCACTTCCTGTCTCCAGTGGAGAATCATGATGTTGATGTATAAAAGAAGGTTCTGGCTTCCTGCCTGAGGTTCCTTGTTGGAAAAGGGATTCTCCACTTTGCAAAGAGGTTTCTGGTCTATCATAGGTAGCAGATAAAGGTGGTGGATCATTGATATTTAACTCCCCCGAGTGACAATCATTGGCTTCGACAGCTGCTATTGATAGAAATAACACAGAATTTGAAGTTAAAATGTTGCCTGGCCTGGCATCCCATGGAAGGAGTATAGCTTGAGTTAAAGGTGACTCGACCCAGTTATTTTGTGGGGGTACCATCCTACTTTGAAGCTCTCTGGTATCCCCACCTTTACTTTGATCATAAGTCCAACATATAGCATGGATAACATATAGATCAATCTACAATATAGCATAAAATTTTTGGCGATCGGAGTAAATGTCACATGGTTATAGTGCTATGCCTCTTTCAGGTCTGAGTCGAAATTCTGCTGTTGCTGGCATTTTTTGTGAAAATCTCTTGGCTACATATCGTGCACATCCGTACCTTGCGTTGAACAGAGTTTCACCAAAATCGCAAAGACCCAATTCGAGAAATTCAGCGGTTTGCAAATTTAGGTCATAACTTAAATGAAAATGATAAGCAAACTTTACACGATTATATCTAATAAACTATAAGATTTATCCCTTTATTCTGGGGATCTGTATAACAGATGGGTCCTAGCTTGCAAGTCAGTAAAAAGCTTTAGGGCCTTATAAATGCGCACGATTTCGAGCAATGCAAACATATAGAAATAATTTAGAGTTTTAGCTATTTGTTGACATTTGTCAGCGTTTAAGAGTCCTTCTCACAAAAAAAGCATTTTCTTAAAAATTCGTATTTTTTTCCCTTCAAATTTTTTCGGGGCCACAATTGATTAACTAACTACCCAGATTCTGAATTTCATGGTTGTTGAAAAACTGTGACATTATCTTCTGTGCGCCCAAACTGGAGTAAACATTGAAGATTTTTAGCGTTTTGGCTGAGTTCGCACTTTGGGAGATCTCTATTGTTTCTAGTCTGTCATGATACAGCAGTCTTGTTCAGTATGCGTGCAATGACCGCGCTTGGCTGATCATCGAATGCTCACCGAGATATGATAATTTTGGTAAGATGAGACAGGCGATTGTGTGATACTTAAAGGTTTAGCCTGCGTAGCTGGTGGTATTGTGTGGGTGCGAGATTAAAGTTTTGGCGGCGGAGCCGTGTTCCAAAAAAAAGGGAGTAGGGACGAGGCGGTTGAAATACCGCCTGCCAGAAAACCCCGGTATTTTGAATAGTCCGCACACCAGTGTGCGGGGAAACGGATTGGTCGAGGGCCATACATATGTCAATCATGTTAGATGATCCTTCGCATATATTTCCCAATTAAGGGAGCAGATGGCAAACTGGAAAACGTAAGTGATTGTGGTTTCCCCTTTAAAACAGCATAATTGATGACCAAATAGCCGAAATGGCGTCTTTAAACTTCACAGCGCTGGAATTGTCTTTATTTAGCAGTAAGAAACAAAGGTCAAAGAAAATTAGAACACTTTACAACTGCATCTGAGATCAAATCCTATAAGGAACACCTACAGAAGAATAAACCACTGGAAATGGTTACTCAGTATGCATGTAACAAACCAGCTTCATGACCTTTTAATGTTAAGCCTAGTGTGGCAAAAAAAGATTTACTCAGTCAAAGTTTAGAATGATACTTGCACTGTGTAATGCTAGTAACCTTCACGCGAGAGCTGAGAAAGTAAAAAAACTTCAATTCAACCAAACTCACAAGGTCAAGTTTCACATTATCACGAGCTTAGGAGTTGTGTTTAGCCTGTCAACGCTTATTTCTAAACTGTCTCGCGTGAAAATAATCAGAAGTTTCAAATTGCTGATTTAATTGGGATCAGCTAAGGTGACAAAAGTGGGCGGCATTCGAAAAATCATGGTTCTCTGGCAGGCGGTATTTCTCGCGGCTTTGCCGCGCGTGACGGCTCCGCCATCAAATCTCACTCGAATATATTACAACGGCTCCGCCGCCAAATCTCACTCGACTACTACACAATACCGCCAGCTACACAGGCTATTAAAGGTTTAACTCATGATTTTTAAACAATTCTGGTCCTTCTTGTGCCTTTTCCACATAAATTATGACCTAAATTTGTAAACTGCTGAATTTCCCGAATTGGGTCTTTGCGATTTTGGGGAAACTCTGTTCAACGCAAGGCACGAATGCCCACTATATGTAGCCGTTAGATTTTCATGAAAAAAAGCCGCAACAGCAGAATTTCGACTCAGACCTGAAAGAGGTGTGGCACTATAACCACGTGACATTTACTCTGATCGCCAAAAATTTTATGCTATATTGCAGGTTAATCTATATATTATCCATGCTATATGTTGGACTTACAATCAAAGTAAAGGTGGGGATACCAGAGAACTTCAAAGTAGGATGGTACCCCCACAAAATAACTGGGTCGAGTCACCTTTCTTGCAGGACACCATGGTTAAAGTTTTGGGAGTCAACTTGCAAGAGAGCAAATCCCAACCAAGATGAATGGGTGGATATTAATGTGGTCTAAACAAAAAAAGTAAATGGGAAAATGCGTCTTAACTGTGGTTCTGTTCCCAAGATATGATGTCAAACCGAAAAATTGAGTGGAAACTGTGCCTAGGAAAGAAGCGAGATGAAGTCAAAAATGCTGGGGACAAATACATATCTTACAACATGATCACAATCAACCACAGAATTTCTGCATGGAAACCCAGTGAAATGTTATTCTGCTATCTAGGGTCCTTCTGGCACTAGGATCTTCCTTCTCTATGTAAACAACCCCAAGAATGTCAAACCCACACTTTACTGCTGACATGACTTTAAGGGGAACAAGAATGTTGCGTCCCAGCCCTTAAGGAAAAAAGGAGATGTAGGTACATGACTCACATGTAGGACTCAGCAGATTGGGATCAATGAAGAGCATGCCAAGTGTCATTGACTGGCAGCCAGGGCAGCCATGAATAGAGCATGTTAAGTTTTACAAGCCTTGGTGGTGGTTTAAGGGATTTTATTATTAATAGGAAGTATATAGAGTGTTTTCACCATGACATCATCATAAAGAGGTCTTCTGAATTTTAATCTACACCAGGTTGAAGGTGACCGGGAAATAACTCAATGTAGAAGTTCCCAGTCGTTACTGATTTTGAAAATACTGTATACAGTATTGTGAATTGCCAAAGTTTCACAGGGTGTGACACCATGGTGGTAGCCTTGCCAAAGATGTCAGGTTAAAGAAAAGTTCTCTCCTTATGATTTTCATTAGGTTTAAACATTTCAAGCAAAAAAATGTGTTAATGTGCATTTGAGTTAGCTCACAAACAAAAAGAAAGCATTTTTATTGCAAAAGTGAAATCCATTCAGATGTCTGTTAGTTTCTTGTCACCATAATGGTGTCCCATGTTGCAGAGATTCCAAACACTTTTAAAGGTAGATAGGGAGTAATTTTTAGTGCTGAAGGCACTCACACAAGCGCCTTAGGTGTGAGCCTCTATGGGGGGTCTGGGGTATGCCCACCAGGAAATTTGGCGAATTTAATTTGTCTCAAGTGGCATTTACTGCATTTTGACACCACAGCGGTATTCATTGGAGAGACTTGGTGAGACATTATAGGATAGGAAAGTGTAATACGTAACATCTCACACTCAGATCGCAAAAAAATACTTAAGATAAGCAATTTTTTCCTTGTTTCCAGAATTCCAGAATCGGGAGACTACCGATCAAATTGGGAGGGTTGGAATCTCTGCATGTTGGTAGACTAGCAAGGCATCACAATAAAAATCTCTATAACATTGAATGAAACTTTTTGGGAAAATAACTACAACAATGTTGTGCTGCACAGACCTGAGACTTGCATACATGTATGTTGTTTATTTAGGAGTCTTCTGTAACATTTCATTTTCTTGGCTTCTTTCATAGAACAGTTTCAAATTTATTTTTTTAATTGTGTGACAGAGAAAACACTCTATAAAGGGGTGAAGTTATAGTGTACTAAGGGTGCCATGTTCCCATACTTTACCTTTTCATACTCCTACTCCCCGGTCCCCCTTAAAAATGTGCATTCAAAGGAAGCAAAACTACTGTTACATGGAACAAAAGTTGTTATAATTCTTATTTCATCTAGTAGTCAAACTTGACAAAAATTGGATACGGGTACTCTACCCGAAAAGCAGAGCATCACCACATGACCCATTACAGTGATGACCTATCCCCAGGTGGGGAGGGGGGGTACTGCCATATATGGGCTATATAGGTATGTGCCACTGTGAAGGGTATGGTTTTCAAGCAGTTTACTCTAGGATAGGGTATATAAATCAGACCGTTTGGGTCTAGAATAGGGTTTCATTTTTCAGGAAACTGATCAGTTGGTTGAATATTTTATCTAGACTAGGGATTGTGGTATAAGGTTTTGTGTTGGCTAGACTGTGCTAGTGACCTAAGTAGTTTCTGGAAAACAGCTACTCTAGGTTAGGGGGGATTTGGTGAGTTTACTCTAGTGTAGGATAGTAAAATTCAGCTGAACTAGTTCTGGTATAGGTTAAGGGGTTCCAGGGTCCCAGCGACACATCCCACTTGCACTTATTAGTTACGATGTTTAAAATATTCAATAATAATTGTCCAATGTACCTTTGGGAGTGGTTTCATAGAACCTCGGAAATTCATGACTATAATTTGAGGGGTTCTAACTATGATCTCCAACTACCACTACCTAAAACAAATTTTCTTAAGCGTTCATTTTCTTGTCTGAGTGCAATGGCTTGGAACCAACTGTCAAATAAAACACGTGAGATGGGGGATCTTACTAGCTTTAAACTCACCATATCTTAGGATATAACTTTTTATTATGTTTTTATCTTATTTCTTTATTACTCATTTCTTGCTGTTATATTGTATTTCAAATTATTAAGTTTTTTTTTTTTTTTTTTTTACTGCTATTATTAGTCTTGATTACCATATAAGCTAGATAGTTACGTTTATGACAGTCGATAGGAATAGATAAAATTATCAATTCTTGTGCTAATTATTGTTAGTTAATCACTAGTCCTAATTTTTAAGCTCGTGTCTAGATACCCGGCTGCCGGGAACTGTTTTCAAAAAACTAGATACCCGGCAGTCAGAAATTTTGACCAATTTTCTCCAAATAGCTCGTTTAATTCCTCTAAGAACATAAGATATTGAGATTTCACTCTATGCCCAAGCTCGACAGTTGCTTCTACTTTTAACCCAAGGCAATATTTATAATCGCTTGAGATTTCTAAACAAATATCTTATGTTCTTAGAGGAATTAAACGAGCTACTTGGAGAAAATTGGTCAAAATTTCTGACTGCCGGGTATCAAGTTTTTTGAAAACAGTTCCCAGCTGCGGGTATCTAGACCCGTCAAATTTTTAAATTGTAATTATTACACGGCATGTCTGAAAACCAGCTTGCTGAGCCATTTACCGTATTTAAATAAAGTTGATTGATTGATCCCCACCCAGAAATTCCTAAGGCACCCCCCCCCCGGGGTCCTATCACCCCCAATTCCCCCACACCGGCCCCTCGCTGCGGATTTCATGTCTTCACTTCCGTTGAAACCAGCTGATAATTAATCGTATTTTTGAGCGAATAAAGTAACCTACCTTTTCTTAACTGTTGGAATTCTTCGACCTTTGACTTTAAATCTCTCCTGCCGATTTCTTCAAAAAGTTCTTGTAACAACTCAAGCTGTTTGGATTCGCTTTCGACGACCTCCCCAATCGCCGATAAAAGTTGCTTAGCATTGTCAATTTTTTCCAACCTCACCGGAGTTAAGTAATCACCACAAAGAAATTTTAAGGAAGCGAGGTTATCTGCGATTATTTGTTCGGATAAGGAGTGATAAAGGAGCCGAATATTAGAAATTTTCCCAGCCTTTCGCATAGTCTACATATGTAAGCGGGACAAGGCGGAACTGGATTTTCTGGAGATAGCTTCTTTGTCACGTGATTAAATCATTTCCGGCGCGGGACGCCTACAAAGCCCATACATAACGTACCAACCGATTAAAGCGGGCTGCGGCGGGGTGGGGCGGGGGGGACGATGAGGGGTTGAGGGCAGGGCTGACTGACTGTCACGATGAAGAGAGAATTGCCGTAAACCCAGAAATACTAGTTTGTCTTAAAAATCTTATGAATTTTGTCTGCTTAACAGCCTGTGTGTACAGGCCCAATAGACCTATTCGGCTAACTCAATGTTGTACCCAATTCAAATCTCCCGGGGATAAGATTCTTTGTGTATTGTATTTGCATTAAAATGTGGCATTCACATTTAAATGATATGGAAATTCCTGAAACAAAACGTTTTATTCCCAAAGGGTTTGAATTGGGTACAACATTGAATTAGCCGAATAGGTCTATTGCGGGAGTTGTGTAGGAAAGGGAGATTTTTGTTTTCTATTCACAGGCTAGGAGTCCGCCATTTATGGTGGTCAGTTAACCTCCCGGGGGGGACTTGGGTATTTTTTGGGTGGGTATGTGCCGCCCGGGACTCCAAATTGGCACCCCGTTCTAGAAATGGGCCAATTGTTTATACTCCGTTCTAGAAAGTTTGTAAATTGAAATAGCCGTGTTTTTTTAAAAAGATATTTCTTTATTTGTTCGACTTATACATCAAATAAATGCTTCTTCATAATCAGCAACAATTTTAAGCAGAAGATAAAGCCGTGATCCACAATTTTTTATACCCCGTTCTAGAAAACGTCTCTGAAATGGATACCCCGTTCTAAATCAGGAGCTTCAAAATCACGACCCCGTTGGGCGGCACATACCCGTATAGGTAATGTATGGGAGTACCCCCCCGGGGTTAACCTCAATTCATAGTATTTCTCACTTCCGGCCTCGTGAATTCTCCCTGTTTCTCATGTTTTCCATGCTGCAAGTTTACAGGCTTGTATTCCTGAGTATGGCCGAGAGCGCTCCATTGCATACAAGGTATGATTTTCCAATGATTTGCTAGTCACATTTCCATAAATGTTTTTGACTTAGTTGGAGCAAGAGACCTGATAAAAAATTGCAACTGGAACAAATTGCAGACAAGGCGATGTAAGAGTCTTAAACCGCGTCCTAAGTTAGACTTCGTTTAAATAACCGACCCGCAGTGGACAATCTAAATGAGCAACTGTGTTTTCATTCGTTAGAGTTGACTGGCCGTAAAATACAGTAAGAGGGAAAGGACTGAAGAATTATTAAGAAGGACGTGGCAAGCGAAACGAGCTGCGAGAGTGCGGGCTAGGCCGGGGTGACTGAAGATCTCGACCTCTTCCTGTTTATAATACCCGCACTATCTTTTCCTCATTAGAAATTAAAGATCAGTATGAGCTTGATTGTAATAACGTGTTTGGTTTATCCTTACTAGAAAGCACAAGTTAGTTTCCAAATTCAGCGATGTTACTAAAGTGTCCGCAAAAGACAGCAAAATAAAAAAGCTAGAGGTAAGGTGTAGTGTCTTTGAATAATCGCAATCTTTCAAGTCTTTCAAGAGTCCCTATGCATGTAATATTAAGCGCTGATTACGCCAGCTTCACTTACAGACCATTACTTTGTATAGGATATAGGGTTAACGGCGTTGACTTCAAATAAAGACGATTCAGACTCATGACTGAGGCATGTTTCAAACGTTGTGCTACTGCCGTGCTAAGCTGGCTCTACTATAGCTTGACTGCAGCATGACACTAGCACGACTTGGTTTCAGACGTCAAATTTAATTCAGTCGAATAGAACAGCTGTTGCCGAAAACAAAACACAAAAATAAAGAAACGATTAAGCAAACTTTAAATGTATTCTAATGTATTCATAATTTATGAATTGACTTCGGCACAGAAGTGGCACGGCATTAGCGCGACGTTTGAAACCAAGTAGAGCTACTGCCGTGTAGCACGGCAAAGCTTGCCATGCTACACGGCAGTAGCACGACTTGGTTTCAAACGTCGCACTAATGCTGTGCTAAAGTTGAGTTTGATTCGGTCAATTTAGTTCTGCACGGCAGTAGCACGACGTTTGAAACGGGCCTGACACTCTGACAGACATTTAAGGGCTACTATTAATGCACCTATCAATGTAAACCCTGGGGTGGGGGGGGAGTGTGGGGCATTAGGCGGGGATTTGATGAAAAATCCATCCCCTGGGTGTCCTGCATGCACTGTATATGTAGGGCTGGGGGTTAAATTGATTCCCCAGTCAGTTTCTGTGCTGGTGAACAACTGTCTGTGTGTGTTTGGTATTAGACCTTAAGTCTAGTGGCATTGCACTCACCCTGCTGGGGCCCGGCCATTCACCTCAAATCCCAAAAATCACCAAAAGGTGTGCTGTTTGATATGGTGCAGTTTTCATTTCCTACTTCGGGACCATCTTATAACTTTGCTTCTTTTGCATGTACATGTAAACCTCTGAGGTAAAGGTGACTCTTTATGCTATTTAAGCAATAGAAGACGTTTTCTGTGTTTGCATAGCCTGATATAAACACGAAAGGGGTTGGGAGAATTCGAGACAGTTATGCAAACCCGAGGCGAAGTCGAGGGTTTGCATAACCGTCGAGAATTCTCCCAACGCCTCGAGTGTTTATATCAGGCTACGCAAACACAGAAAAAAAGTGTTCTATTGCTTTTATAAAATAACTTTCCCGAGAAAAAAACGCAAAACTCTTTGTATGGGACTGCTGATTAAAAGACAAATTCTTACCAGTCGCAAAATCTTGTCCACGAAGTCTTGCACGCGTAATCAGTTCTTCTGCAAAAAGATGCTTTGCAAAATACGGATTTTTCTTGCTTAAAACGGTCATCTTAAGCAAAGAAAAATGTACACACCTTCTTTGTAACGATTTTCCAAGTTTCAGCCGACGAAGGAATGGGTAAATAAAGTAAACTTTTTGAGTTTTGAACTCGAAAACTTTTTCAAATTTGTGCTTGCGTGATTAGCGCGCGAAAAATCAAACAACTTGACGCCACAACCATGTTTACATACTCTCATGCAAACACTCCTGTCGGCCAATCAGAGCGCGCGTACTATCTTAGTTATTTTATAATGAAATATTTAATAGAAGCACAAAGTCTTTTACATATGAATGGAATACATAATTATATCAGGAGCTGAGATAAGTTTCACTTATTTTTGAAGATAATTAAAAGAAAGAGTTTTACATAACAGTGGTTAGAAAACATGTGAAGTGGAGTGTTGCTTATTATGGAGAGAAAATGTAGGGGTACACATCATGTTTCCTCATAATAGAGATAACTTAAATCAGGTTTGTGACATTCATCATGAAAGGTATAGGCCCCTGGGTGGGGATTTTTAGCTATAATTATGTGATGTTTGTACCCTCCCCACCCACGAGAAATTGTCCAAAATTTTTTCTTTTTGTTCAAATCCCCACCCTTTGCCCACGCTCCCCACTCTCACGGGGTTTACATTGATAGGTGCATAATGTGCCCTCTTGAAATGATGGCTTCCTTCAATTAAGCACCCAAGTTGCAACGGAATTCACAGTCTATTGTATAAAGGTAAAAGTCATTGAGATGAGGGGAGAGAGGGGAGAGGGGAAGGGAGTTCCAAACCTCCTGCCTCCCCTATCTTGCTATTGCCCATTGTTTTCTTGGCTTTCTCCCTTTAGCCCTTTTTTGATTGCAAAATATTAAGTATAGTAATGTGTGTTTTCCCCCTATTTCTCCCACTTCCCACCCTTTTAGAACTCCCACTTGTTGCCTTTTCTTCTCCTGTCCCTATTCTCCCAGGCTTCCCCCCCCCCCTGCCCCTTGTCCCTACTCCTAATAATGTGCTGTCAATATTAACTCTGCTCATAATAGAAGTGTCTGATGAATGGCTATGACAGTAAGAGTATTTACAGGAGTAACAATAATAATTGTTTGTCTTTTCCAATAGGGTTGGATATTAAGTAATAACAATGATAAATAGTAGGTTTTTATGGTGCATAATTTTAAAGAATCCTCAAAGCGCTTACAATAGTAAATAAAGTCTAAATGAAACTCTGTATAGTAGTTATTCCTAAGGTTTCAAACGTTGCTTAAAAGTAGAAACAAATTCAGAGTTTTTGATATGATCAGGTAGACTGTTCCAGATTATCAGTGCATAATAGGAAAATGAGTGGTGTCCATAAGCCACGGTATTAACAGAAGGAACTTGTAAAAGTAATCTATTAGATGAGTGGAGTAAACGAGCCGGCTGGTATTTGAGAAGGAGTGAAGTCAAATACTAAGGAGCTAAATCATTTAAAATTTTAAATGTTAAAAGCAATATTGTAAAATCGATGCATGCACCAATAGGAAGCCAGTGCAAGTCTTTCATGACAGGAGTTACATGGTCAGATCTTATTCCTGAAACCAAGCGTGTGGCACAGTTCTGAACACGTTGCAGCTTGTCTATTTCTCGCTTGGGTAAGCCACAGAATAAATAAACTGTGTAAGTGTAATAAAAACAACACATATACAGTGTTCTACTTCATTCATGTTTCTTCCTCTTTAAAAATGTTTTTAATTAGGTTGTTGGCACTGAAGCATCATATAAGTTGACTGAAAGGACGGGGAATTTATTTTCATGCCCTGATAGTGAATCGCTTGCTCACTGCATCAGTGCGGATGTCAGAATGGGAAAAGGAATAGCTGTTTCCTTTAAGACAAAATTTGGGGGTGTGGATGAGCTTAAATCACAAGGTACTTTTAACATTGTAATTTATTTTAACTTATCTATCTACACTGACAGTAGCACAATTTTCAGTGTCATACAGTGGCTGGGAACCTTTATCTGGGGCTATATAACCACAAGCTCTTTGCCCCTGATTACAACCCTACAAATTATTTAGGCCCTCATTTCTGCTGTTAAAACAATTTTCCTTTAAATAACAGCACCACCAGCAAACAGGCTGTTTAAACCAACATAAAGGGTGTACCCTTTTGGCTTTTGGACAAAGAGAAAAGGCTAAGGTAATGGACCTCTCAGTCGGGGGAACAAATCAATGTTATGCCTAATAATTATAAAACTTTGTTGAGTATCACCAAGAAAATATCAAGCAACAAGTCTGCCTGATAGTAGTGTGCCATTTGTACAAGGAAAAATAAGGGAGAAACATAAAATTATATCTTGTTCATAACTGACATTATGGTCTGTTGAACATGTCTCATTTTTCTCAAGTGTAAGTATAATCTCAACTTAATGCGGCAATAGTAAATAATTAAGATGCAGTCGTAGCCTGATCACTGCAATCAGGTGAGTCAGGTCAGTTTAAGGCATCATACCATTACAATAAAATCTTTTCAACTGCATTCAGTGTACTGAAATTGCTACCAATATTTTTAATTTTAAATTTTAGGGCAGAAACCAGGAGGTGTGGCAATTCTAAGAAGAGGAAACAGACATATCTACTATCTGGTTAGCAAATTAAATACAGCTGAACCTACATGTACGAGCAGCCACCTCCCACAAGCGACCGCCTATCCAAAACACCAAACTTTCCCAGTCAAAGACTTACAGTTGAACCTCTAGTAAACGACTACCTCCTATAACCGACCGCGACCACTTTTGGGCCTGAAAGTTTAAGGATTTTCCATTGTTTTTAACCTACTGTTGACAACCACTCGATGCATTCTCTGATCTCTACGTTCACTGTGTGCACTATGCTACCTAGAAATGTATACGAAGAACTTTTGTAACAACAGGGAACTACACATGGCGTAACTTAGAAATTGCATGCAATTAAGTATCTTCCATAAATTAGATGTGCCCGGACCTCTTCTTGATAAGGGTCCCCTGTGGTTCAATTCTTGTAGGTGACCACCTCCCATTATTGACCACTAAGTATTTGCATTTTTGGGTGGTCGCTTACGGGAGGTTCGACTGTAATCACTGAATGTTTTACCTCCAAAAATAATTGTGATTTTATTATTTTGTTTTTGATTTTGCCGTGTAACGGTCCATAAAAATTGCAGAATTTCCAGAGCTATCATTTGGGGACCTGGAGATTTTTCCTAGCTACAATGAAGTTGAAAACCGGCTACTTTGATTCATAGCTACAAGGAAAATGGAACCAAAAGAAATCCCTAGCTGTTTGAATCCCCTCCACCTCGACATTGTATATAGTGATATACAGCCCTGTATTTCTGCAGAGTTGCACATCATGAAGTCGATATCTCCTTTCTGGGCCCTGCATGAGTTTGCAAACTTTTTCATTGCAGTTGTGCAATTTGCAACCCATTAAACCCCAAGTCATTCACTATACTAGTGACTCATCTAGGATTGGTGGTAGGGTGGTGAACAAACTGCTTTATAACCACATACAGTGAAGCTATTTTTAAATAAGTGTGAGGGGATAATATTATCAACTAGCTCACCCACTTAAGTGTAGCAACTCCATTAACATAATTATTAATTAATAATTATCACTCTCCTAATAATAATAATATTATTTTTGTTAGGTTACCAAGGAAAAATACTTTCACAAGCCAACATACCCAAGTTTGCAATCATCACTGCAAGCAATGAAGGGTCATTGTGTCAGTCATGGTGTAACAAGCCTGTCAATGCCAATGATTGGTTGCGGTCTAGATGGGCTGGAGTGGCCCAAAGTACGAAACATCATAGAAGAAGTCTTTCAAGATACAGATATCAACATTACAGTTTATAGTTTACCTAGAGCCAGATGGAAAAAGACATAAACAGTAAAAGATGCCTTGTCTAAAGGTGTAAATTTAAAATGAGGAACCTTCAAGTTTACCCTTTATGTGGCAGGTGTAAAATGAGGAAGTTAAGGGCAGGCTGCTGGTTCTCCACAAGATTTAAAGTAGGTGGACAGAGAACCTGCCCAGCTGTACATGTATGTTAGTAGCAAGCACTTTTGGGACAACCATTATAGTAAGTTTCACTGGTCCCAAGCCATGCCTCTGGAGGACACTGTTAGGGTCTAAAAAAATGACTCCTTTCCCTTAATTTTCCTCCTTACATTGACAGCTACCAAGGAGGCAACCCCTTAGTTCTTGTTGTATTGAAGTAATACATCCATCAGTTTAACCCTTTAAACCCTAAGATCCAAATTTGAATTCTCATTTTCAGCCCCTATTCATTTCCCACAGAAGTACTGGGAAGAAGTTGATGAAATATCAAGCAGATTCATCGTGTGATCATGTCTGTAATTCTCATGACCACTCTGTTTTATAAAGCATTGATATTACAAAGAGAAATTTGATGTTGATCACTCTTAGGGCTTAAAGGGTTAAGGCATTACCTCTTTCCTGCAGGGTCCTCTCCTACTCTTCTCCAGACTGGGGAGAGAGAGTAGGAGAGGACCCTGGGAACAAGGTTGAGTTTAATTTAAGTGTGTGAAAAAAGATTTCTTGTTACTTCCTTCTGGGAAGTGGAAAGAGTTAGCTGACTTCTACCAAACTATTCAAATCCATCAAGTTAATATTATATTTTGAAATTTCAGCGAGAAAATAAGGGGTAAAGGTACATTCAACTGGAACATTCAACCATTTTCATGATGGTTATTGTCTGTTAATAGTATGAATCTTGAGTTGTGAATTAAAACCCAAGTTTTGAGTTGAATTCTTATGGATGACTTGTTTAGCTGAAATTATACCTCTCCATCCTGTGATCAGGCATTTTATTTTTTGGTCAAAACATATGCTTGATCAAAGAACAACACACCCTCACTCCATCCCTCCTGCACTTCCCACTACACATCCACACTCTAGTATGCACACCAATATGTAATAGAGAGGAGAAGTCGTTACATCATGTTACCATGGTAACAAAATTCCTGGATCTCAACAAACCGTGGTCCTGCAAATATTGCAGGAAAGAAAACAAAGAAAATGAAAAAATTGACAGGACTTTCCTGTGCATGATTGCACCCAGAAACAAAAATTAATGATAGCCCATACTTTTCTTCCATCTTTCAACAATGCAAATGACCATCTCTGTCAACAAAGACTGTTGAGATTCAGGAATTTTGCTACTATGGTAACATGACGTCACACCTCTCCTCACTATTACCTGCATGTAAGTCAACTCTTGTCTTGTGAACATCCCACTATAATGGACACCCCAATAAAATGGACAGCATCTAAATCCCAGGCAAAAATAAATAATTATTGACATTTGACTGAAATAAACTCCGGCTATTACGGTCTCTCACTAATAAGGACAACCACTCGAGGTCCCGACAGTGTCTGCTATAAAGGGAGTTGACTGTACACTGTACAGGTCCTGTGAGAGTTACTAATAAGAAGGACCTCATCACTGTTATCATCATCATCATAAATAACAACTTGATCTTCTGTTCTTTAGATTACAGTTTATTCTCTTGATGAGAAAATTAATGAGTAAATTTATTTACTTGCATTATTTTGTCAAGGTATGCTTTAAAAAGCTAAAATCAATGAATCAATCCTGAACAACTTTAAAAATGGCCTCCTGTTTAGAGTAACAATACCCATGAACAGTCAAACCTCTTAACACGGACAACAAAGAAAAGGACAAAGCAAAACAACTTCCTTAAAAGTTGCATGGCTGCATTGTAAAGGAAGGAATCAATTTTGCGTGAATGAAGTTTGGTCAGGAATCTTTGGGACCAACTGTCTGTAAAAGAGTGATGGCCATATTGTGGGGTGTCCATATGAAGAGGTTAAGTGACTGTAAGTTATTATTTTTGTAGTTGTTTTACATGACCTCAAATCAAACCAATAATTATGAAGATGAGTTGGTATAATCTGCCAGGATGATTGTACCGAGGAACCCTGATAAACTTTCCACATGCCTAGTTGGAAGGAAAAATATGACTGTTGTAACAGGATCAAGTCATATTATAGCATGTTATTCCAAACTATTATACAGAACTACAACTCCTAAAACGAATAAATGTATTACTGGGTATTCATTACACTGAGTACCCATGCATGCGAGCAGTGGTTTCTCCAGGCTGGACACAACATAGCATCCAGCTTGGAGATATCACTGCTCGCAGGGACGTATACAGTGAAAGGTCTTTCAGTACAAAGAGGATCATTAATTAAAGTTCCAACGAATTTGAGTAGAGATTAGGCTCCAAGACCAGCATATGATTTAACTGTTAAAGAATAATTTAACCCTCAGAGTTTGCACTTTAAAGCTCAGCAAAACGATTTTTTTTTCTGACCTCTATGGTTGATTTGTCACATAACAAGATTGAAAGAAAAAAACCCAGTGCATATACACAATCTAAAAAAGGTGCATTATTAATAGCAGGCATGAAACCCAGCGTTGGAGGCTTCATCAAACTGAAAACAACCTGTAGATTTAGTGGTTCAGATTATCTCTCTGTCAGAGACACTGTATAAGGTACATTGCAATATTCCCTATGAAAATTTAACAATCTACTTAAAAGTAAAGCTGATGACTGGTAATAGATATTGCTAATAATCAACTTTTAATTTATTTACATGCATGACTTACAATAAATATTTGTTCACATTACTGTTACCATTAAAATTTTGGTGGTCGAAAAAGATTGTTTAGAGGGGCAAGAGACCACATTAATTTTTTGAATCTTGCTAAAAGTTGTAACTGCTAATAAAATTAAAAGTTCTTCTTTGCCATAGTATAACTTAGATGCAATTGAAATGTAGTATCAGAAACATTTACACTGCACTTTCAGGAAAGCAGCATACACTGCACGCTACATAAATGTTACAATCAACAACTATAAAGATTGTACATGAGTTGAAATGGCTTATTAATTTTTTATTCCTGTAAAATGTCTTACCTTTAAATGGCATATGGATAAAGTTTGTGTAATAGCAAACAATACTTGGTTATAATAATAATGAATTACTCCTCAGACATGCCACCTTATTTTAATACAATTAATTTAATGTAGTCTTCGCAAAAGTCAGTCTATCGTTTTTCAGTTGTTTACTTTTTTAAAATTGTGCTGCTGGTTTGAGTAAGGTTTGAGCTGTAGAACAACGAAAGTTTAAAAGGGAAGAGGGCCTCCTGAACCTAAAAGTAACCAAGCTAGTGATTCTAAGTTCAGTTATTTCCTAGCAGTGGATTTAATTATAATTGGTTGATAAGCTACTTTTAGCCTGCAAAAATGACACTATTTTTTGCATTTGCTCTGGCTAGCATGACGCGGGCATGGAGAGAATGACACACGCAATGGGGAAAGGTGCAGAAAAAATAACTTCTGTCCCTTCCTCCACTGTGTGTCTTGCATTCCATACACACTTCACACTTGCCTTTGCTTGTCTGAAAATGCAAAAAATAAAATTTAACTTGACCGGGAGGTCTTGAGAACACCATTTTTTGGTTTGTGTAATCAGCACTTGGATTTGCAATCATTATAAATCTTATAGCAGGTGATAGCAACTGCAAATTATGATAAGAATCTTCCTGTTAGATGTTTTTAAAACTACCTTTTAAGTGTGCACGTCATAAAATAAATAAAAACCAAAGGTAATGCAAAGAATTTTAAGGAATAACAACCTACATTAACCTTGGATTTGCACAATAACATGACTTGATAAAATAAGAAAACGCAATAAAGAAGAGCTTTTCTCTTTCTCTCTCCTTTGAAGCAAATTTTAGCAAATTCTTATGGCACTTTTTTACACTGAAAGTAAAATGCCTATCCTGTAGATGAATGGCCGACAAGTTGTTACAAACAGATTGTCAGGTCAGACGTATAGACTATAATATGAGTACTCAGAAAAGATTACTTAGCATATAAAGAAACCCTAAGTTGTAATAACTCAACAGATGCAAGAAACATAGCTTAAAAAAGCACAGTGGTTCATGGCCTTTTTGCAACAACTTAAAGCTAAAACTATCATTATAATACAGAAGTGAAACTGATATTTGGTGTGTTCTCTTGCTTAAGTTACCTGCATGTACAAAATTTAACTTGAATTTTAGAATTAATAATTTCTATAATAATTGCCCTGCCTGCAGCACATTCAATTTGTAACTACATCATTCACAAGCCAACTTCCCATCAAAACTGCTCAGGGCAACAGCAAATGCTTGAATAGCACACATTGGGTAGCTGTAATCCATCGTGAAAACATCTTCTGCCACTCTGCCAAACTGCATAATGATATAATCAACTACAAAAAAATAAAATGCAAAAATACAAAGGATCAAATACAATGCGATTTTTTTTAAACCTGATATCCAGGGCACCAAGAAAATTACAAGTGCATAACTGGGTTTGTACAGATTTTGGATCAAAAATTCAAGACTTTTTCCAGACTTTTTCCCAAAACAATAATTTCTTTTTCCAGACTCAAAGTAACAAATGGGTATTTGATACAGACCTCAAAAACCGAGTAAGAGAAAAATTTTCCTATCCACTTGTCCTTCAGACAAGCACTATATTAAATTTTGCTGTCCAAAACCCAAGAGTTCTGGTCCAAAAGGTTTTGAAACTTGAAACTCCAAAAAATGTCAGGCATTTAATATGTTTTTAATCACATTATTAACCTTGTAAATATAATTTAAACCTAAATATAATATCATGCGCAATCTTAATAGTAGGAATGACTAATGTCTTAAAAGGCCTGGTTACTAAGACCAGAAAAACAAATTAAATGGCTGTAGAATGGCAAAGTTAAAAGGAATATTTGACCTCATTTCATCCAGCATGAGGTTTGCTTTTATGACTAATATAAATTTTAATTCTACTGTAATTTGAAGTCAATTTTCAATGGTTCCTGTATTTTTTCTTAATTTAAAAATGTGCTTATCCCATGGACAAGTCATGTCAAAGGTTTACATGTCTGAACTAAATTTCTACCCATCCTGGACCATCGGACATAGGTTTTGGCACACCCTGAAGAAATGCAGGAACAAAGCGTTTTTCACGATGCACTGCAACGTATGAGAGAGATTGAATAGGATTTCACCAAGATGGAACCAGTTTCACTAATAAGGCACTCCTTATTGATGAGGTTGTCATGTGCGATTCTACTAATGAAACAGTCTTTCACTCTCATGATGACTTGATTCTGCAACTGTTATAAGTTGTTGTGCTTCTTAAAAGAAAAGAGCCTTTACTTAAGGCACAATGGTTACAAAACTAAAGAGGTCTTCATATTTAAGTTAATATTACTACGGTGAAAAGCCAGATTGCATGAGATTTACAGTTACAGTTTGCACGTGAGTGTTGGGCTTTGCCCCTTTCGTAGTTCATACGTAAGGGAATTCAAGTTATCACACAGTAATCTAGCATGTGAAGATACTGGACTTTGTCCCTTTTACAATTCATCAGTAAAAGAATGCAAATTGTTTACTTGAAAATTCGCTCAAATGATTTTAAGAAATCACCTTACTTACTCAGTGAGTGCACATGTAACAGAGTTCATAGTTCTAAGGCCAAGAGAAAACAGGCATGTATGGACCTTTGCCCTGTGATGATCATACATTATATTTCAAGTAATATATCAAACATGAGATGCAGTGTTTCATCACCAGATGAAACACCGAGAAGAGAGTTGAAAATACGACGCGCAGCGGAGTATTTTTGACGAACTTCGAGGTGTTTCATCTGGTGATGAAACACTGTGTCGAATGTTTGATATTTCTTCTCAAACAAAATCATTTTTGAAGGAGAAATTAAGGATGCAAATACTAAGCAGTGTTTCATCCGATTTCCAAACACTCATTAAACATTAATTTCCTTTGTATTTTCTTAATGAATTATTAATGAGTTTGAGAATTGGATTTCAACAACCCTGCAACTCTCAGTAAAAGAACAATTTTTCAAACTTGGTTTATCAATCAGAGCACTTGACAGTAGCTGCAGATAGAAAGGTCTATTGCATACAATTCAATGCATGTTAACAGAGATCCCACTAATATTCTATTCATATCTGATGCAATCAACAATTAATATAATAACATTGAGGAAATGGAGTCCCAACAATACTTCTAGTCGCTTCTTGCATTTTTAATTTTTACTTACCATCTGCATCTAAAACAATCTGAAAGTTCTTTACTGAAGCTTGTGTCACTCTTCCATGAAAATTAAGGACATATGACTGTGTATCTAAACAAAGGAAAAGCTCTATTAGCTTTCATTTTAATCCCGTGAAGATGCAGTTGAATCACGCTTGATTCATACTGCCAAAAGTGCAATAACAATGCCATTCAAACAAACTGCATCATTCTTTTTTTCTTACAGTTTAGACTTGTACATACCATCATTCCACACAGGGGTTTTATTGTGTAATTCCAAAAGGTTTTCCATTCTTTTGTTCTTGTATCTTTCCAACAAACCATCAGCATCCTAAAGATGTAGGCAGCAAATAATAAACAATAACTTCTTATTTCTAGTTCCATGATACAGGTGCTAGAGGTGACTTTTTTTCCAACTATAAAACCATCAGGCAGCTAAAGTCATAACCAAATGGCAGCATAAATGAAAGTTGTCTTTAAAAAAGGACATTAAGTTTGCATTTATTGATTGTAGCATTAGCCCCCCCACTTGAAAATCTGCTCTATCGGCCCTGAATATGAGCTATATTATGCATGTACATGCAATTCACTGTGTATAATGATTAAAGTTATAAGCAAAACTTATACAAGAAGGAAATGACAAAGTACAGCTACACTTGACCCCCTGAAATCTCTTGTAAACAACTTGCTGTTGAAATGAACATACCGTCAGTGGACGCACAGGTATTCTCATGGGTATCTTTTGTTGATCAACAACTCTTTCCTCCATCGCAGGAAGAATAACAGTCATTCTCCGGGGACCTTTAAATCCAAGTACATTTGTATCCTGATAATTAAAGACAAATTAAATCCAGCTGTTAAATTGCCACTCAGTATACAAAAATATTATCCTAGGTCAAAGGAGTAGACCTTCACTGTTCTAAACCTCTTATTTCCCTCAGGACCCCTTTAATCTGCACTTCCATTGTTTTCAGGGATAGGGGCATCCTTATTGTGACATTAACCCCTATTGTTCTCCCAGCTAATAAAAAACAATCTTCCAAATAGGTGCGGGATCGCCCGGTCAAAGTGGCTGATAACTGATTTCACCATGTTTGGTTTTACATGCAAGATAATGATTTGATACAAGTCAATTGCATTATCCACGAGATTTATACAGTGGATACATGGTAGCATTATCCACCTTTCGATCAACTGGGCCCAGAAACTTCAGGTAAGTCAGGGGGGCCTACCCTTCCAGACTTGGAGTTTACATAGACTGGGAAGGCAAAACAGGTATATATAAATGGGCCCTGGCTTTCAAATGTTAAGGGCCACATCTAAAATGTAATGGCCATTGTGTGATAATGGTGTGGAGAAGCATAATAAATGGGTACTTCTGTAACTTTTTATGATGTGCATCAAGGTCTCTCTCTCGGCTTCATTACTACTGAAAGGCTTTTTGGAAAACTTTGTAGAGTATGAATATTCTATAAGTAAGGGATACAAAGTGATACAAATTTCTGAATGCTTTTTGTTATTTTACCACCTGGGTTACTAATGACGATCATGCATGGGAAAAGTTCTTTGCTCTGCAAAAGTTGTGCAACAAGCATTAAATCTGATGACATCACAAGCGCTGCCTGGTTAGCTCAGTTGGGAGAGCACTGGTCCGCCAAGCAGGAGGAAAAGAAAGGGAAGAAAGTGCTGCCTTTGTAATGAGATCTGCAAATGGTTACACTTTCTAGTCTTCTCAAGTAAGGACAAAAAACCGTAGCTAGCTCCCGTCTCACAGCACTTTCACTGATCTATTCATTTGAGATGTAAAAGGACCCACACCACTGTTTGAAAAGAGTAGGGGATGTAGACCCCAGTGGTGTGGCTAACCTTTCCAGGTTGTGGGATTAATGGGTAGGGATGGCACCTCGCATGGGACCTGCGCCCCATTCGTGCCCATCCCCTCTGGGCAGGCCTGTGTCCAGAAAAGGTGGTAAAAAAAAGTGGTACAACAATTACTGTTGACTTCCAACCAGGTTTTCTGGACCACATGAGAGTGAATAAAATGCCAAAAAATAAAGGACTTCTTTTTTTAAACCACTGTGCAATTTAATGATGTACAACATTACACAATGTAAGTCTTTTTGCTGCAAATTACAAAAAGTACTTTCTCCACCAACAAACACCTCACTTACATAAATAATTGCTGCTACTTCTTCACGGATATTTGAGCCATCTGACATACACCCTCCCTTCTTAGGGTTAACACCATTGTTAAACACAGTAAACCTTGTTCCCACTAAATTAGATCTGTAACAAGAAAAAAAATGAAAAATATTCAGAAATGGTACGTTGCACATGTGCAAAATGAAGACTTTAAGCAATTTTTCTTTAATTTCTAGCTTTTCTGATTCCCATATCAGAACCAGGTTCCTGCATTGTTTAAAAAAATTGTGAGAGAAAGTTTAGCTCTGGCAATAATTATTTCTGTTAATTTTTTAATTATGGTGCTTCCCAAAAAACTTTCTCAACTTTGTTGAACACCAAAATGTTCTTAACTTATAAGCTCCCAATAACAAAGCTGGGGCTTCTTTGAACAAAATACTTTAAAATATTGTTTTGGCAACTTGTGATTGTAAGGAAACAACCATAACATGTTTATTAATGACTGGCATTGTTCTGATGAAATTACCGTGCTAATACAACCCAAGAAATAAAATCGCAAAATCTTAAATTTCATACTAGCTTCTTTCACGACTTGCATTAAACAGACTTGTCTTTCTTGCTTTTGACTTTACCACAAATATTCTTTCCTTTCCTTTCTCTTTGCTT
>NC_133204.1:21001745-21024712 GCF_958299795.1 Porites lutea
CAGACCACCAACAGCAGGTTCTGGAGGTGCACTGTAAGTACTGGTAACTGGACCATCAATACCTACAGTATAACAACAAACAAACAGTAAATTATGCTAGGCTAGGCTAATTTTGCTAGGGAACGGCTGAATTATAACTATTATTGAGATTTGAGCAAAAGAAAATTAACTGGTTTACCAAGGAACTGGTCAGAAAGTGATTTGTGTTGCAGTTGAATTCTTATCTCAGGTAATTTTTATTTTTCTTTTGTTTTTGGGTAAGGTTATGTATACTAATGAAGTTGATACAAAGGAAAAATAAAAATTACCTGAGATAAAAAATTAACTACAGCATTTGCAACAAATGTATTGTACTACAAATTGGGCTTTGAAGTAAATCTTGTACAGTACTTTCATCACTGCACAACTGACAAAGTTTGGAGTACAATGCGTAAAATAATGTTCTGTTTGAACTTCACTTAAATGCACAATTTGTAGAGTTGGCATAAGTTTTGAGTTAAAATCATAAAATGCACAGATGTGTTTTTACAAGTCTGTAAAAAACAAGGTATATGAGGCACATGCAACATTAGACATCACATATAGTTGTTTAAATGACAACAAAGTAATGGTCTACATATGCAGGTATCAGTGTTTAAAACAATTTATTTCCCAACTCAAAGACTCTGCAAGAAAAAGTTTTATTTCTTGGAGAGGCCAAAGACAAGTGGATGTTTTTAAGGAAAAAAATTCCAGTGATAAAAACATATTTCACTGTCTCACCATGAAGCTGTGTACCACCCAGGACAAGAGGACTTCTTTCAGAGTGACGGGACACTGGACGAACTACATCATTTGCTTGAACCATCCCTGAATTTTATGAAATAAACGTTTATAAATGGATAATGGATACAAATTACACACACCACATTTGTTCACACCTTTGGTTTGATTGAACTTTACAAAATGAAAATTTAGAATAACTGATTAAAAAAATGTATTAATCTCAAAAATACACACGCGAGTACTACAGCCTTTTGACCTAAGCTACACATACACCTTAATTAAAAGCCAGGTGCACCACATAAACAATCCCATGACATTACATGCACAACATTATTTTGCTGGTCCAACAATGCGTTTGTTATATTTAAGCACTAAGTTCTGAAAACAATGGCTGTTAAAAATTGGAGATACAGACTGACATAATTAGAGACCACAACTGCCAGAAAGACAACTTAATATTCTTTACATCTAATTGAATTATTCCCTCCTGACTAATTGTCATCATTTCTCCGAATCCTATGAATCAACTGTCAAAAGTTCCAGTATTAAATTGGTTTAGATCCCTTTTTCACCTTTTACAGTAATGGACTAACAAGATTTGGAAACTCTGGAAAACAATGGTTTCCTATCTTTTAAGTGAATGGATGTAAAATTACAACTTGCATGAGAGCTTTCATTTAATCCACCTCCTAACATTTTTAAATTCCTGGAAAAAATAAAGTTAATGTATAACAACAATGTACTGTAGGCACCATTATTTAAACCTGCTTTTAAAACATTGTTATACAACAAATGCTCAGTCTAACTCCACGAAGGTGAAGGGGGAGATAAGATTTTCTTTTAAAGGCACTAACCTGGTTGCGCCCTCTTCATTTCTTGCTTTTTTCTCATAAGATCTCTCTGAAAAATTAAAATTAAAAAACTAATATTCATCTCATTGTACAGTATGTGTTGATGGCTGAGAAGTGGTAAATTAAGGACTTATCAGATGAAAAGCAGAGCTGGAAATAATAAGGCCTGTGTCAAATGTAATGACATTGACCAACTGTAGTAGATTTTCCTTACAAACAAATTACATTCAGCAGAAGTAAAGTTCCATGTTTGAAATCGACTAAACACACTGAGGCAATCAGGAAATCTTTTTGGTCAAGTGTTGACACACTGTATTTTACATCACTCATTTGGCTTGGTGAGTATGATTCTTATTCAATTTACTTTTTGGATGAACCTCTTACATCAAAACTTTCTGTTCATTAACAAAATGTTTTGCACGTTTGGACTAAAAGTACACTGTACACCAGCTTCGTAAATCCAAAGGTCAATAACTTTGTATTCCCTTGAATTTTCATTTACATTTGAGAGAAGGCTACTGAAAAATAATTTCAGAGTGCTTGTGTCGAGAGCCTTCAGTTCTGATGGTAACCAACCCTACAAGTTTTGACCACTTTAGGTGTCATAGTAACTTAAGTTATTTTTGGTACTGGTGATTAATTCACACAGACAGTCAACAAGTTTTCAAAACCAGGGAAATGATTTGAGGAGTAAATGAAAACGGTCATCGATTGTGTGAAATTGTACTAAAATGTCAAGAACAATAACTATAACCAATCATACCTGTTGCTGCAATTTTCTTTCCCGGATGCTATTGGGATTAACCGCATGGGGATCATCCTCATACACACTGCAAACAGAACAAGAAATGGAGTTAGACACAACTTATTTTTCATGGAGGACTCACAAATACAAAACAGTCTAAATAAGAGTGTCTAATCAGGGTGCAACGAAAATCATTTTTACAGCTTGCCATTCGGGCAAGCTGAAACTAACATTTGCTAGCCCAGACGTCATTTCAACTAGCCCCAAAAGCTTTTTGAAGAGCAGAATTGATTTCACAGTTCTTGTTATTCGAATTCCTCAAACAACATCAATTGCCCGTTGGGCAAGTTAATAACAGAATTCACTAGCCCAATAGCAAAATCCACTAGCCCCGGGCTATCGGACACGACTTTCTTTGCACGCTGCTAATACAGATGTATAAGCTATGTTCATCTACAAGCCACAATGCCAACATTGAAGTTGATGCTAGGCAAAAAATGAAACCGCGTTTCACTGCAACTATTGGAAGTTTGAAGCCCCTTGTATTTGAAGAATAGTCGGAACATCACATAGAAACATCATCATCACATCATTATAGAACCAAGAGAATGATATACACAAAGAAAAGCAAACCATGTATTTGACTGTGAAAGCCAAAAGCATGCTTGCTAATCATTTGTAGGAGGGACTACAAAAACAGATTAACCTTATGATTTTGCTATCCCTTCCAAACATTTGCTAGAAAATTGGCCTATCCATTCACTAATCAAATCAAGCACCTTGGGAATGAGATTGGAGAAATACGGTCTTGGGTACCATGTGTAAGGAATGACTAGGAGCATTACAGCACAGTCTTCCACATAGTACACTTAACAAGGCTGTGCCCTGGGAAAAACTGAAGGGAGCCCAGTGCTCTGAACCTGTAAAATCTAGGGTGCCCAGACCATGATTTGGATGAAAAAAGGAAGATTTCCTAGTCGCCCGAGAGCAAAAGCTGGGAGCCAGGGGACACTGGGCTCTGCTAGAGCACAGCCTTGCTTAATGTTAACTTGCATGAAGCCTTTGATATTATGTCTTATTTCATAGTTTTAGTTAGAAATGACTCCTTGGCCCTCCCCATTGGCCAAGTAGACAGGAAAATATCCTTGCCCTGTATAAAGATGTACTTGTCCCGGATGGGAGACTTTTTGAGCCCTGAATTCATCTGAGTATGGATGGGGGTACAACTAAATTTGCAACACATTACAATGCTACAAAAGGACATTTTACAATCCATATCCTTTAAAGAAAAACAATCCCTTTGAAATTTAAAAGATGATAAGGAAGGTCAATGTACAATGTGCTGAGGTCATAAGGAAGTAAAAGCTATTCTTTATGGAACAAGTCCAAAGTCTCATCTATGGCTTCACACACTTGAAGCCATCAATATTTTTCAAGAGTGAATTGAATGCATGTTATTCTCAGGTATTCTTACTATAAACTAATTTTTTATACACCGTATTATAAATCTGCAAGAAAAGAAGCCTCGTAATTGAAAATTTTTTAAACAAGGGTAATCCACGAAAATCCATACTGAGATCCAACAATTATGCAAAACTTTTAGAAGATCTTCTATCGGTGAGGTATCATGTAGATGAGCTCAGTTTTCAAACTTTGAGTTTATAAAAGAGGTTAATTCAACAGATGTAGTACACTGTTTACAAAAAAAATGTATACTATATACTGTACACTATAAAATTGATAATGAGCAAAACAACAACTTCGTAAACGATTTACATGAAAGAAAGAGGTAAATCCCATTAACCTAAATGCGCAATCCCAAGCTTTAACGTTAAACAAGAACAGATCTTGAACAAATGTATTGTAAAATTATTGTGCACGCTTTTTTGTACCACACTGCTCTTAAAAAAAGCATAAAATGATTGAATGGTACGAGCAGTGTGCGTTTAAATACAGAAGGTATCCTGCGCAAGCAAAAAACCACCTGAAAAAAATCTGCAGTTTTGTTGTTTCCGCTTGTATCGAATCCTCGAGCATGGAAGGTTAATCTACATTGTATATGTAGCAGCTCTTCAACTCCAAAACCAGAAATTTTCACAGCAATTATATTACTATGATTACAGCAGAATATTTTAGACTTGCCCTCAGTTAATGGATCAAACTTGAAAGAGAGCCAAATCAACTGAACGCCATATACAAGAAAACCATCTGCAAAATAGCACTTACTTTCCGCCGATTGAATGAGCAAGACACGAACGCTCATCATCGCTAGAAACCTAACTGTACGAATATTTTATTTTAAAAAAATAAGGTAAACTTACCTTCCAGGCGGTCCGCTCATGGCCCAAGCACTATGAAAGAACAGGTCAAAATAAAAACTCCTCAGTCATCGTCTTTGATATAACTTAAAACGCCACAACGTTGCCAAGGGATGCTAAGGATACCAGCAAGCTAAAACAACAAGCAATTTTTGGCGTCAAAAATCCAGCTATTATTCAACTCACCTGTTCTGCCCAAAGCTGAAAGACATAGTAAGACGTTCCGGCTTTTCAGTTCAGTGATATTTCTTGTTTTCCGCTCAAGAAAGAGAATATAAAGCAGGTTGAACTCCACTAACTATGTTCAAACAACGATCTTGAGGTTTGTCATACGCCTTTGTTATTGGCTAGTTCCGGTCATGTGATTAGCTAAAATTAGTACCTCATGTAAACGAAAGGAAATGTACCAATTATCTACGCACTGACGGACATAAAAAAGCACCGCGCGACCGTATTTTCATTCACGCACTTCTTTTTCTCTTTCTGCTCATTGGAATGAAAAAGAAGAGACCAACTTCCGAGTGGGAGATATATAGAGAGAGAGAGGAAACTTATAAACGTGTCCATTGAAAAAAAAAAAAGTTATCTGCGTGGCGCGCGCCAGTATGGTTTTGTTTTCGCTGGGAGAAATTAATAAAAATATACCTGGTAATTTTGAAAGGTCACTCACTTCCAACACTTTGTACCAGCATCTCTGCAAATCTCCGTCACCACAGGTCACCCAAGCTTGAATTAGAATTCCTTTCAACACATCATTCCGGATATTTCATTGGTTTAATGGAACGGAATGTATATTTAATTGGTCTGACCGGAATATTGGAGACCAGCTTTGAAGATGGTCCACTTTGACCGGTCTGGTTGGACCGAATTGAAAAAATTGTTGTCCCCAGTACCGTTCTTTTGTATCTAGCTTACTTACTTGATTGAACAAAAGTCTCGTATACTGTCACGTGGTTTTCGGCTCAGTGATGACGTCAGAAAGCATGCTTCTTCAAATGGGGTACATAACCTACATTTGCACATTAAAAATTCCAAACTTTTTTACCTCAAAATGGTATAAAGATCGTTGCTAACGTGATTCCACCTTTCATCCAATCCCTTATCGCTATTAACATATTTGTTAAGTCACGTGACCTGTTTTACTTAACTAACAGTTGCCGATAACACATCCCCTGGGTACCAAAGATTTTTTCTCGCGTGTGACGAGGAGCTTTGTCGGCCGCAGGCTGACACGTCTTCGGCCTTCGGCCGAAGACACGAGCAGCGAAGCCGCGCATGAAGAGTCTCTGGCACCCAGGGTAGATAACACACTAACATGATTAAAAGGCGGCATTCTAAAGCCCTCGCTTGAAGCCACAGAAATACGATAAAATAAGGGCAATTCAGTATGATTAAGTATTCCCAATTTTCGGTGAAAAATCTTGACCATTACAAGCCGAAGCTGAGTCACGTGACTAAGACTGACAATAAAAAAGCTCATCAAATAGAATCCAGCGTGGATAGAAAACTGCTCGCCAAGTTTCACAAAGATGAGAGAAATGTTTCTTCTTGAAATTAAAACCCACTAAATTGGTGGTTGAGTCAAGCCTCCTTAGTGCTGCTTAGCAACCACGACAATGCGTGTATCTAATGAACGAGCTCTCTTTCCTCGAAGGTTGGGGTGGGGGAGTGATACACGCGTACAAGATCTCTCTTCCTTTTGCTTCCGGCCCTCCACGACCCTCCACTACAATACCATGCTGAAAGGGCTGGGTCCCCAACGTCGTCCCCAGAGCTTTTCCCAGCCCCACCCATTTTTTAAGGGAAAAGCCCTGGGGACGAGGTTGCTGGGTCCCATGTTGACTGGGTTGGTTTACTAGAGATAGACATTGTTGGCCCGAGAATGTTGGGAGTTGTTGGTTAGTGTTGGTAGTGGTGTACAAACTGGTGCAACAACTCCCAACAATGCTGGGACCTGCAGTGCATTATGCCATGATAAAGATAAATTAAAAATTCGAACGACAATACTGTGACAGACGCGAATAATGTTCAAAGAGACCATGTGTAATGTTTGCGTGGCCCCAACAGTGTTGGAAGAGCTGTGCAAACGGATCCAACATTCGGTTGGTCAACAATGACAACAATGTTGCGTCCGTTTGCATGAAGCTTACAAGACCAACCGACCAGTGGGATCGAAATTAAAAGTTGAAATTTTTTGTTTGTTTTTAGGTGCTTCTCCAAGGATTTTTAGTGCCTCGGCTACCTTCATTTAGTACTTCCTTTACCACACAAACAAGCACAAACAACTCAGGAATTATTTAAGCAGGGAAAGATAAACTGACGAGATATCTGAAGATTTTTCAAGCCTTAAGTTAAGAGACCCGTATTATCTCGCGCTAAAGACGTGTTAGATCAAGCCTTTTAGCGAGTGCCATTGATATTTCTATTCCAAACAAATGAATTAAATATTTCCTGGAATTTTCAGTTTTCTGTGGTCGTCACTATAAGTTTACATGGGTTCGCTTTTCCTTTCAGCTATTCTTTTAATTATTATCATTTTTATTTAGAAGCAAAATGCGTTAATCAAGCTTGGATACCAGACAGTCTAACTGGTACAAGATCAAAAGTGAAAAAGAACATGCAAGTACAGGTCAGAGTTGACCTCCAGAGAGTAAAGGAATATTCATCCACACGGACATCGTGAAAGACTTGTTTAAGGAAATCCTCACTCAGCCCTCTGCTATCTAGGTATGGTTTGTTTACATTCAAACTTGCGTATGACATATCTCCGCTGTTTGATGTGCGTTGAAACAAAAAATGTAAAACTTTCCTAATCGAACAAATGCATGTACACGTCAAAGCCGGCGTACAAACTTACTGACACAGAGACACCATAGTTTCCAAAGGGTTCCTTGTTTGTGCGGCAGATGTTTCTGGAGTCATGATCTACATACAAAGAGCAAAGAAAAATAAAACTTCTGAAGAAAAAGCCAAGTGAAATGATTTCTTTTTCTATATACGTGTTTTATAGAGGACTCAACGCACGGTAGTTCCTATTGTTTGACTCATGTCCTTTTGAAAAAAAAATACACTGTCAAAATATCTGGCAATGGGACTTAATTTGCAGGTCTTTTATTAGTGTTGTCTTTTATAATCTCGTTACAAATAAAGAATGCCTCTCCAGTATTTATGACAAGCGAATAATGTTGCGAAACGCCTCGAGGTATTTTTTGTTGCTTCGTTATGACCAGCAAAAGCTAAACAGTCAAATCTACGCTAATGGACACCTCCAGTTATAGCGCACACCACGTAGTCAGGTTCCAGCGGCACAATTTAATATACATTTTTTATCCTTCCTTAAAGAAAGACTTCCCATATAAGCTGTTACATTTTCCAGTCTCAAAAGGTTGCGTGTACAAGAGACTGAACCTTACTTCAACAAAAATAGACGTGATAAAAACTGACCACTAAGAAGATCATCTTGAGAGCAAAGCCCGCAATAAAGAGCCTCTTGATTTATATATTAAAAGAAGCTGAATTGAGAACATCTTTGTTATTTTTCGCCCCACATTATAGAATGATGATCAGAGCGGTCTTGATAGTGTGTGTTTCCATTTTGGCATTTATCGTTAAAGTACACGGCCAATCGCAGGTAAGAATCTTTGAGGTTTTTGAAAGTTTCATCCAATGGTAACTTAAACTTATTGCCTGCCTTTCCACTAGCCTCAATATGACTATACAAGTCAGCTATTCTCCTCTTGTCGAGGTAGGCGGAAGTGTGGTGGCAGAAGGAAAAGACAGGAAGACTTTGTAAATAAGCGGCACAATAAGTAATGCCGGACTTAAAGTCAATCGCGAAACAAGAAAACACTTTATCATGTAATAATGGGGTTATTTTTCATTACTCTAGCTTCTTCGATGGTGCGTGGAGGAAAATGGCGTGTGCAATCAAAACTGGGAATGTTGCGACAAGATGTTGTGTAGCGATCACTTTGGAGTTGGAAAATGCATACCGCTGATTAGTACATACCCTGCCCCCTGGCCTGCCCCAGTCCCCGCCGCGCCCGTACCATGGTATGGTCCCTACATATTTCTTAAGCCTAAAAAGAAGAAACGCAAGAAGAGAAAGAAGAAAACAAAGATCTTGATAAAAGTAGCTGGAGATCTCACTGGACTGACCGTCAAGGCAAAGAAAAAGAACAACTTATTTCAGAGCAATAAGGTCAAGCCTTCTACACATGAAAGAGTTGAACAAAAGAAAATAACGCATTTGTGGTAAAGTGTTAATTAAATTAAACTTTCATTTACGTCTGTCTGTTATTTTTTGAAAGTAGGCAACTACCGTGGTGTGTGTGGGGGAAGTGTAATCCCATATATGGGCTTCACGGTGACGATGTGAACACCATTCAATCTTGTTTAAACTAAATATAGACTTGCAAAATATCAGCGAATGGCTTATTGCAAACAAATTTTCTCTAAACATGACCAAGACCGAATTTATACTTACTGGTTCCAGACAAAAGTTTAACACCCTAACTGCATCTTCCACGTACTCTTACTGTCAATGGCTCAACCGCAAATCAAGTTACAACGACCATGGATAATAGAAAGATCGGTCTCTTTACTATCCGTGCAACGACTAACTTTCTAGCGATACTTATTGATGCAAATGGCATTTCGTGCTCTAGCCGCTTCTTGAGTGTTTTACAACAGAATAGAACAGATTCAAGGCTTCTTTATTTGTTAAACATTTGTTAATACGGCCTCCCTACAATTCACATTAACAAACTTCAAAGAGTTCAAAATGCTGCTGCCAGACTTGTAACTAACATCCCTCGTATCTGTCACATTACTCCTGTTTTAAAAAGCCTTCACTGGTTACCTGTCAAATACAGAATTGAATTCAAAATTGTGTTATCAACTTTCAAGTGCCTCTATGGACCAACACCTCAATATCTGGTTGATCTTATTGCTGTCGCTGCCCATTCAAGATAAAATTTTAGGTCCGGGAATGCAACTTTGCTGGTACCATCCAACTCACGATGCCTACCTACACTTGGTTGGCACTTGGTGACCAAGCCTTTCAGTCGGCAGCTCCCAACCTGTGGGAACAATCTTCGGGGGGAGATAAGAAACATTCAGAGCCTTACATCTTTTAAGAAAGCTCTTAAAACGTACTTTTTTAAAGATAGCTGTAATTGACTTATTCTTATCTCGTCTTTTGTAATGCGCATATGAAAATATTTCTGTTTTGAGTCCCTGCAAATGCATTAAAAATGTATTGATGAATATTGTTCATTGTATATGCGCATTATAATTAAGTTTCATATTCTAATTACAAAATATTCCATCTGGTCTTATCAACTGAGTTGATATACAGTACAACTCGTCCACACACTACACGGGGAATAGGTACAAACTTTCGGCGCAGCGATGTCTGGGATCGTTAGGGTAGGCAAGCGTTGCTTATGATTGGTTTACGCTGCTTTGAGTACCATCAGTATAAAGGTAACGTTTCGGGACAAGTTACAGTATGAAAGTAGAAAACAAAAACAAAAACGCAAAAAAAACCTGTCGATGGTTATAAACACGGTTAAATTTTAAAAACATAGTATTTCCAACCATATTTGCTTAGTGTTTTACTGGGAACTAAACCACTCGTAGATTCCATACGCCACTTCATCCGGGACCCGATTGGCGTATTTTCCGTATGTCACCTTTGTGAGTGTCGTATCGTTCGATGACGTCACGATTCCCGCCTTTTGCTTTTGTTGAATTGGTTTCTCCATATAATAAAAAGAACATTACACGTTGGCTCGAAGATATGAATTTTATGTTCTTGCCACTCGAACATAAAATTCATATCTTCTCGCCACCGTGTAATATCCTCTATATATGTTCTACAATGGCTGCCGGTGCCGGACCAGTCACAAACAGACCTGCTCTAAGGCGCATTCGTATAACAATAGCTGCTGACGAATAAACAGACTTAGCAACTAAAGAAAGTCTGTGTTTTTCCATATATAACAGGTGTTTACTGTTTTGAGTCCCTGCAAATGCATTAAAAGTGTAGTGATGAATCTTGTTCATAAAAACGAGGTCTTTGGCAACACTGCTATGATTGAGGACTAACCCTAAAAAACTCATCTGATGAATCTCTCTGTGGTGGCCAATATGAGAAAGAAAAGCGGTTACAAACACAGTGAAAAGACATTCAGAGAAGGAAAAAAAGAGAAAAAAACAGCAGCCTTGATTTTTATAATGGTGAGTAAATAAAAATAGATGATACATTTTCACTCTTAAAGATCAACGGCCCCATAGCTCGATTAAAGGTGAGAGTGCTCTGCTACTAAACACTATTTTCCGGCTTATAAAGACAGGCAATCTTTGAACAATCCATAGACTCGTCAATAACAACGAACACATTCGCTTAAACTGTTACTTAGCTACTAGGCCAGAGCCTTGGATTGGGTTACCTGTGCCATCCTTACCCAGTTGCTAAATTTGGTAAGTAAGGTCTACTTTTTGCAAAAGCGTATATTCGACCCTCTTAAGCGCACCAATTCTTTATTTACACATGATATCACAGAGCCGCCTAGCCCTAAGAGTTTCTTCAAGGATATTGAACAGCTTTTTAGAATTCCTGGCCTGAAAATCATCCCACGCGAGAAAGGCGAGACACGGGGGTGAGAGAGAAAAATGACGTCACCACGCTGTTAAGATAGAAAATTGCAAGCTCGAGATGTGGAAGAGTTGATCCACGGACCAGTCATGAATTCACTGCAATATCACGAAAATCAACCGCTGGAATTTTACTGCGAAGAATGCTAAGTTCTTTTTTGCCACACTGTGTGCAGTGTTGTGAGCCATAATCAACACACCATGACAGACACTCAGAAAACATGCGCAGCAGAGGTACAGAAGATGCGGATGTCAGAAGCTTTGGAGAAAGTGAAAGTGGAAACTGTGATTGATGAAGACAAAATAAGAAAATAAACCGAGTAAGAGACGGGCGCAAAAACGAAATTCTGTCCACCGAAAAAAAGATAACAGATAATGTGGAAGGATTTATTCATGATTCACGGCAACATGAAAGTACCATGAAAGCCAAGTTTGCAGAAATTCTGGAAGCACAGCAAAAACATCATCACGAATCAAGTCTAGAAAACTTGGAATTAGTTCTTACTCAACTGAAAAGCTGAGTTGAACGAGATGAAAGTATCTTACAGAGAAATCTTACTGAAGAAGTTCTGCAATCACATCCGGCCATTCTTTGAGCGCTGTGAAGAACTTCTGAATGTAAAAACACCTGTCATGCAGATCAGTTATGAACCTCTCCACGCACGTCACTTAGTGGAAAAGAAAGTAGACATTCTGGATGTTATTGTGGTTAGCAACACAGACCCTTCGCTTTCCTTAGCTGAACTGGAAAGTCACATAGAGGAAAGAGAAAAAACAGAAGAAAATTTCACCATTGTAACCAGAGATTCAAATGGGAGAGAGTGTTATTATGAAGATGATCAAATCAAAATCAACATTTCAACTTCAGTAGGTGATCATGATCAACTGGAAACATAGGCTCGATTTCCGCCGTCTCCCAGGTCTGAGTGCTGGCTCATTTTCCCGAACAGCGGCTGGTAATCGAGCCTACTGGAAACAGAGATAAAAGATACCAAAGACGGCAAGTACACAGTAACATACACACTACAGTGTGTTGGACAGAATAGAGTAGAGATCCAAATTAATGGAGAGACACTGGCTGGTAGTCCCCGGGGTTTGGACGTGATTCCATATCAGTATCAATTTGCGTTTGGATCAAATGGGGAAAAGCATGGAAAGCTTGACAGTCCTTTTGATACTGCTGTCAATGACAAAAGTAAAATGCTTGCCGTTGCTGACTGTGAAAATGAACGAATTCAGATGTTTCGATTTGATGGGGAATTCCTCGGAGAGGTTGCACTGGAGAATACGTCCTTTGTATCGTTGGCATTTACCGAGTCTGGTGACGTCCTTGTTGGTATCAATACTGACAATAACAGACTTTCTTTCTTCACTGAGACTAAACAGTTCATCAGACTATTAATACTGAACATCTAAATTTACCGTGGTACGTAACTATTGGGAGTGATGGTCTCATCATTCCATACGACGAGTCAACAATCAAAGTTCTTAGCCCTAATGAAAAAGACTTGATTCAGTCATTCAGTGCTCCAGGTTGTAACGCAAATCCGTGGTGCGTTGTTTATCGCCTGACCGAATTTTCGTGTCTTTCCCCATAGTTAACCGTGTCATCGTTTTACACAATGAAGGAGAGTATCTATACGATATCGGCTGCGAGAGATCTGGTGACCGGCATTTTAGTCACCCTACTGGACTTGCCTTTGACAAGTTTAACCACTTGATCGTTTCCATTACAGAAAATAGAAGGCTGCAAATTTTCACGCTTGGTGGAAAGTATGTCGCTAAGCTGGGTGGGAGATCTTTTAAGGGTAGTCGTCTTGCTTTTATATTGCTTCAGGTGAAACTGGACAATTGTTTGTTACTGATGCGGAAAAACACTGTACTGAAGTAAGGGAAAACCTTCTGGGCAAAGACCTTTTACAACTGACGCTCCTAATTTTTTGGCCTGTGTTAGCGTTGAAAGTTGGAAAAAAACCTTAGAAACCCATCTGTCTGAAAACTAAAGCACACAAAATGAGTGATTGAGGGTGGCCAATGCTTAAATAAATGCTTTAAAAATACGCTATAAAAATTCAAGATTGCATTTCAGACAATGCTCTTGAGATCACACGCCTCGAACGCTAATACCATAAAAAAGAACTGACCTGAAATAGCTTAATTTGTTTGACCGGCTATTTTGTAATTTAAGTTATATGGAGAAAGCAGATGATCCAGCTGGTATAAGACTCCAAATAAACATTGTCTTGTCTTGTCGCTCCTGCAAGACTATGCTTCTTCTAACATGATAAGCTTTATTGTTCCACCAACGTAGGGTCTTGTTTTTCTGGTGTGATTAAAGATTTTTAATGTTGTTAAGGTGCGGGCTTCCTTTTGTTTTCTAGTCGAACCAAATTGGCCGGCTTTGAAAAGGGGGACGGGGGGGTGGCAGGGAGGGAGAGCGAGGACTCAGGGGTATGACGAAAATATAGATACGAAAAAAGGACTAGCATGATCAAATAGAGCAAGCAGAGGCGCAAGCGTCGAGAAGACAGTCAATGCAAGATTAAAATAAGCGAAGGCCGGTAAAACCCCGTTAGAGCACGCAAAATGTCAACTAACGGGCGGAAAAGTTAACGGGGGGTACGAGATATCGATGTTCTGTTCCATACGTTGCTCTATAATTGAGCAGAAGAATCGCATTTAGCAGTAGTATGGGAGTTTCACGTAAATTTGTGTTGTTCCATCCCCACCGGGGTTTCGCGTCAATGATTGCGCTTTAGCGCTTAGTTTCTACGTGACCCCAACTTGGGTCGACCTGAAACGCTTCTCCCCAAAACAAGGAAATAATGGCTGCTTAGGAGACTTTATTGCTCTCTGGTCTCATCTTTGTTAAACAGAAAAGCTTGTGGAAGAAGCAGAGTAGGATGAGCTTACAAGATGTTTGGCAATGAAATAAAACAAAGAGCGTGAACCAAATTGAAGAAAAGAAGTTAAAGACGACAGAAAAACAAATTAAAACTAGCAGTAATAGAGAGGAGAAGTCGTTACGCCAGGTTGCCATAGTAACAAATTATTGGATGACAACAAACCGATAAAGTCACTTAAAAGTCTACTCGCACTATTTCAAACTTTACCGATCTTATTAAATTTCATTTAATTTGGCAAATCTTGGCGAAATTTTCTTTGGGACCGTATCTACTGTTATCTAAGTTTAGAAAAAGAAAGCAAAGAAATGTACAAAATAGCGTGTTGCACGCGCAAAGTTGTTGTTTGTTAACATAAACATATTAATTTTTGCTGATCTCCTTGCCGTCGCCGTCGTCGTTGGTGTTGTTGTCATCCAGAAATAGTGCTGGCTTGGTAACGTGACGTCACACTTCTCCTCTCGATCGTGGATTAAGTGCGTTCGAATGGTATACCATTGGAGTTGCGGTTGCAGACTATGTCATCAAAATGGAGGAGTTCGTACGATTCAACTAACTATTGGGACGAGTTTTATTATCAGAGAGATGGGTTTGACAGAGCCACGCTCTTTTCTGATACAGCTTCGGCCTTGATAACGTTTATAAAGACCGAAGTCAAGCGCAGTATCTGCTTTGCTCTGCTATGCTTTTGTGGCTTTTTAAAATAAATATAATCCGAGTGAAATATTAGAGCGTTCTTAGTAGTAAAATCGATGAAGTAAAGATCTTCATTTCTCTAACGAAATCGACACAAAACAACATTTTTGGATTCAACATAGCTCTTCCTTGCGCACAGAACGACTTCTGGTAATGGAGTCTGTTTAATACTCTGTGAATTTGATAACGATGCTGAGATCACCCACAGTTGCTCTACAATGTGCAGTTCACCAGAGTGGATTCGCTAAGTTCGATCGCCAGCCGATTTTTTGCATTAGATCTGCGAACCAACTCTGTGTCAAATTAAACTCTCGTGGTATAAAGAAACGACAGACTCTGGGAACGAGACGGCTAAGGTCTATGACGTATTTCCGTTTCCGGTACTTGAGCCAACCAAAAATCGAGTTTCTTTATGTTAAATGTTTGTGCCCGGGCTTCTCGCGAGTTGAGTTCTTTACGTCAAACGCAACGACCAGACTGGAATTGAAGTTTTTGAATCGAATTTGCCATCTTGTTGTAAACCCATGATTAGTCTTTACAGCACAGGTGACCCAACTCACACGACACATTCAGCCCAACAGAGCACAACTTAAGGAAAGTCTGTAAATTCGGTCAGATGCATTTGGGGTGAAAAAAAATGGTCCTTAAATCTTTGCCCTTACTGACGTTATTCACCACTTAGTTCAACTAAAGAGATGTTAAGATCCATAGAAATACAAAAATTCATAAAAAAAAAAAACACGTGGGCAAATCATGACTAATTGTATACTGCTCTGTGAGGTGTGTCGAATTGTGATAGACACGATCCCATCATCTCTTGTGACGTAAACAATGAAGAGTTACATATAATTTTTTCGTCACTGTTTATTCAACGTGCTTTGACTGCTTTTTTTTCATCATATATAAAGCTTACTCTGGCGATACTTATTTGTGATTATGAGTGACAACGTCTAAATCCAATGATTAAAATTCAAGAAATTTTAGAGAACGTATACACCAATTGTCAAACGCGGTCAAAGGAAGTTTCTTTCCAAAGCTAAGCAAAGTACTTCAAAACTTCAAAGGTTGTCATTTTTATTGTTAAAAGTTTAATACTTAACCGATACACTGTCGATTTACTAAAAATGTTCTGAGCATTTCAAAAGTGAAAACGCTGAATTGCCGGCGCCATTTGCCTACATGATCTTGTTCGGGCGCACCGAGCATTTTCAAGGAGAAGCTTGCCCGGGACTTTTTGACTAAATAAAACGAAAAGAACCTCAGACGTTTAAGCTCACCTTGTACTAGCTGTTTACTTGACAACGCTTCAGAGCAGTTTCGACTTCAAAATGTCTTGTAGGGCATACCTCAGACCAATCTAAAGGTTCGTGCCTCGTCTCTGCCAAGAATTTGCCCAGGGCCTTGCTCTTCGGATATCCACAACAGTGGCTACGTACCGGGAGTTTATGGGAAGCATGGAAGGTCATCACCGTGTTTCTGATCACGCTCAATTCATCCAGGACATATTTTACCAATTAAAGCAAATTTAATTTTATTTCTCAATATTTCGTATTTGACCCAATCTCTATCCCAAGTTTGACCGTCAGACACCCTGTTCACACCAGCACTTCACTGAGTTATAAATGCAATTAAGATGGCTCGATAGGGTTTTTCAGGGTCAATTACCTCTCAAGTTCGCCGAGCATAAACTACGTCGCCATTAACAAAGATTTGGAAAAATTAGCACCACAGCTGTATTTTGTAAACAGTTTGGTCCACTTAACAAATAAGTGAATAATTTTTAATTCGCTCGATAGATTTTTTTAATAAAATGAGATTCTTGAGATTAAGTGCCGTTTATGTGACCTTTGAGTTTTCAAGAATATTGATACATTGTAGGGCAGTAAAGTAAGAGCTACAATTCGTTAATTTTTTGTTGGAGGTGTCGTGCTTACAGGAGTATTGTCTCCAAGTTTCATTTTCACGTGAACAGCCGTAATTAACAATGCATTTGGAATATGCAGAAATGTTAGCTATTGTTATCCACGCGGAAAGTATGAAAATGAAACTCATCAGCGTTAAAGTATTGCTGCGCACGTTAATGAGATCCCTCCGCAAAAAAAGGCGTCACCGGCGCGCCTTAAACTACTAGCAGTTTTAAAATTAGTAGCCTAAAATACATATAAAAACCGCTAACAAGAGCGCCTCGATGCACAAAAATGAAATCCTTCTTTCTAGCAATCGACTGAAGCGATCTCCATGATCTTTCACACACTTCTTTAAAAATATTGAAACTACTCTGAGGTGAAATTGCATGTCAAAAGCGCTTCGTTTTCTACAGACAACGGCCGAACATCAAGATTGTCCAGTTTTTAACGTAATTCTTACCACAAAAACTTCATCCCAAAATATCTCGATAACGCTCTTACAGATTCGCTTAAACTTCACGAACATCGAGGCGGCTATTGGAGAAAAAAGCTCTCATGACAAGAAAGGCGGCTGCAAGTAAAATAGGTAATGTGGTCATTTCGTTGCTATGACAACTCCGATGTCGTTGGAACCCTGATCATAGAAGATTTTCATCTTTATCTAATACAGCTGTTGTGGTAATTTTTCTTTGTTAATGGCGACGCACTTTATGCTCAAACTTGGGAGGTATTGGCCCTGAAAACCCTATCAAGCCACCTTACAATGTTACGTGTAATAGAAATGTAAACGAGTACTATTATAGGACACTGAATGCAACAGAAATAGCTTTATTCGGAGAGTTCTAGGTCTTTCGTACTTCTCAAAACTATAGCCAAGCAGGCTTCTCCGTTTCTGATTGGCTAAAAGGAAATGCATAATTCACCATAACCAGCTACCGTTGACCAAATTTGGAAGAATTTTGCTGTTAATCAATCGACGACGTCAAAAGTGCAGCACAGTTGCAGGTTAATGCACCGTTAACCGAGAAGACCTGGGGACGGGGTTGAATTGTTTTGGTTGTGAAAAGAAAAATGGCCGAACAGTAGGCGCAACATTTTACCCGTTTCACGACGAACTAGTGTCTAAAAACATAGCAAGAAGACAACTCGTGGACAAGGTGTGCTATTTGGAGTATATTTTCAGACCTGAACAGTCTTTCACCTTCTAAACATGTACTATCAAGATGAACTTAACATCGACGAAGGTAACATGTTTTAGCTTGTTTTTAAACTAGGAATTATTTTGAATGAATAAAAAAGCAATTAATAAATTCGGCTTTCGTAGGATATAAAGAATTATGCAGATCTCGGAGGGTGTTATCCACCTCGGCCTTCGGCCCGGGTGGATAACACCCTCCTCGATCTGCATAATTCTTCATATCCTACTCAGCCTCATTCATTAATTGCTAATTAACAATTATTCTTTGAAATCGAGGTGAATCGTAGCTAAATATTTACCGAGCCGCGAGGCAGCGAGGTAAAAATTCCTAAAGCCACTATTCACCGAGATTGAAAAGAATAATTGTTTTAGTATATACACACGAAATGATCTCAACAAAATCAGAGAGGAAACCATTAAAAAGTACGATTTGATTGACGGATCAAATCACGCGAAAGTTTAAAAATAGATCTTTGCAGAATTTTTAAACATGGCAATTCACAAGTTTATCCCTTCGCAAACAACAGCGCAATGGCTTAAATGGAACCGTTAAAAGTTTGAATTGTTTCCTTACCTGAGAAGAAAAGTAGAGCTTTGTTGTTTAATGTTGACTCGCCAAGTTTATAGTCAAAAAGGTTTGTTGTGTCGTTCGTCGCATGAAGTGCCGACAAAATTGGCGGCTCGGTTGCTCGAGGTAAGACGTCGTCTTCCTGTAGCATTCTTTGTCCTATTTACTTGAAACGTCGAATTTCTGCAAACAGTTGCTTTCAAATTTGTTTGTCATGAATATACTTCGTTTTTTGGGCCAAACTTTTCTTGTTAGAAAACGCTGAGTTGAATAGGAGGTGAATATTGTTGAATAGCCCGAGATAGCGAAGCAGTAAGATTGCTTAAATCACCAAGATCACTGAGTGTGTATATACTAATCAAATATATAGTCTTATTTCTGTCTGTTGTTTCTTGTTTCGATGGTGAAGAGAGAGAGGAAGGGGAAGAAGAGCAAGACAAGACTCAATTCAATGTTCTTTTATTATACAGTATTTACATACCATTGTGGTACAACGTCGATACAATTCTCACTAGATAACTAATCCTGAAAAGTGTTTTTATGTATACAATAGACAAACGGTTTTAATAAGCAAGTAGTCTTCTTGTTTGCTTTGAATAGAACCTCAAAGTCACCCAGTTGGTTTGATAAGATACAATCGAAATGAGCCAATAAAAACATCTTTTCATTTCCTTATAAGAAAGTTGGTGAGTGAATCTTGTCTATAATTAGTTCAGGAAAATTTACATCGTCCAAAAGAGAGAAAACGAGGGTTCTCAAGGTCAATTTAAAATGGCTTATAAATACAGTTCGAATTCGCCTGACTTGGATCAAACATGGCTTTTGTTTGGATACTTGAGCGACAGAGCTGACTGGAATTAACACCAGACAAGTGCAACCGTCCGTGCTAATTAACGATTCAAAGCTGTGCTGAATAATGACTCCCCTTAGTTTTATTAAATGGCGCTGTAATTACAGCAAACGGAGCTTGATAATGTTTATTATGCTTAAATGCACAAAACGTCCTCAGCAAACCCATGGCGGGGTTCGAAAGATTCGTGCAGCTCACGAAAACGCCCATTTTCGTTTATAACTTGCCTAGCTCGGTCAAATCCAAGACTTATACTGTCAATTCCTTGGACTTAATGATATGCCTTAAGAAAAGGCTAGCTGCCCAAGCAGTATTAAAATTACTGAATCTGTTAACCCTGCTATAGACCGGAAGTAAAAATAGGTCACATGGCCGTTCTGTTTGTGTTTGTTTCTGTATCTGTCAGCGGTCGTGTGTTTTGTTGTCTTTCAAGTCGTGAAACAGGAATCTGTTGGTCAAGTAAGAAAGAAAATTATTGGAATCCACAGAATAATACGAGTAAACTAAAACTATAAGTAAAGAAACAAGACGCAGAAGCAAGGCCTTATATGACTAACAACGCAACGAACATAAAAAAAAACGTTTTTGAAATGGCGGTGTTTATCTAAACACAAGTCGGAGGAGATTTATTAAAAAATGATTTAAAACTCATTCATACAACAACTGATATTTTGTAGCAAAGTATAGATATTTCATTACTGATATTATTGAAATTAATCTTCACTATCTTTACAAGGTGCTATACCAAGCTTAAAAAATAAGTTGGAAAAATAGATAATAATTTTATGCAGACTTATCTGCAAATTTATCATTCTCCTCTTGAAGCCTTTCTGCCTAAAGGTCGGACCATACTAGGCGATATGTCGCTGCAACATCTGTTAGCGACAAATCGTTTCGTACTGGAGAATTTGTGGGAAAATCGTTGTCTCCTCGACAAAATTTTTGTCTCTGCAGCAAGTCGCATAAAATTTCGTATTTGTGCAGCGAGAAAATTTGGTCGCGGAGACAAAATTCCCCAGTATACACGAAGCGATTTGTCTCCGCGATGTTTTTTTCTTTTTTTCTTCTTGTCACCACGATGTGTTGCTGAGACTTGTAGTCCGACCTGTACACAAGGAGTGGTTTGTCACCGCGACGTTTTGCAGCGACATGTTGCCTAGTGTTTCAGACTTGAACTTTTTACTGTGAAATGTGCTCAAAATTTAAAGGTTCATTTCTTAACTATTGGATGTAGTATTCAAAGCATAGTGCATAGTACACTACACGTCAACCGTTTAAGCCCCAATGTCCACATATCACATTTCCTTACATAATTTGAGAACTCTCATAACCTTTTCTCTTAATATTGTATGAATTTTTTTAAGTGAAAGTTGATGTTGATCATCCTCAGGACTTTTTCATTTTTAAAAATACTTAATGCCGGGCATCAGCAGAGGGTAATCCCGTGAATAAATTACGAGAGTTAAAAACAATTCACATAAAAAATAAAAATTGTGAATTTTACTCTCATAAAGTTAGAACCTAAACTACTTTCTTAAGGTCAAACAAAACAAACAGTTTGGTTAAGAAAACGCCTTTCTTGTTTAACGCAGAAAACGGAGGACAAAAAAACATGAAATGTTGTTTCAAAGCAACAACAGTAAACATTGAAGATAAAAAAAAAAAAAAAGGCAGCAAATTTTTTAATGTTTAAAGAGGTCCTAGAGAAGTGAAAATGTCAAATGTTACTTTTATTCACAAAGGCGCGGTTTTAAAGGGTTACTTCGACCCCTTTTGTACCGAACTTCGGTCTCCTGTGCCGATCATTTATCCTTTGCACTATCCGAACTGTGGGGCGGATCTCTTGATGGGGGAAGCGCAAAAACATAGCGAGGGGACGGGTAAGAGGAAAGAGGAGCAAAGAGAGAAGGAGGGAGGGAGGGAGGGAGGGAGGGAGGAGATCTTCCTCTCTTTTCGTCTCATTTCCTAACGGAAAGACTGTTCTGGGGCTATCGTGTTATAGATAAAATCAATAGACCTTTTTTCCTTTTGTTTTTCGACTTTTGACCTGTAACAGCTGGAGAAAATCCATCGACACAACTGGAAGAGCGAATTAAACTAATAACAAAAAAAGATTTCAAGTCTGAAAGTGATATGTTGAAAACTTACGAAATTATCTGGCCCCACAATCTCGCTAAATCTATGCAGACATTTGTAGGTTTGGGGAAGGGAGAAAAACTTGACCCCCCCCCCCCCCCCCTAATACCACCACAAACATCAGTAAAATTTCACGACTTTGCGAAGCTCCATCTTTCTGTTTGTTTTGCCGGACCTTAATCAGCATCTTTAAGGAACTAGAAAGCTACTACGTAGAAAAGCCTTACGACATGCTACATTTCAACGTTTAACTCTGCGACCGAGTTACGTGTCAAAAAACGACAAGGTCGTCGCATGTTTTTTTCCACAAAACTTGTTGTGGACTCATTTGTGCGCCCAAGTATACGCTCTCACAGCGTATTTTTTTTTACCTCAAAGTTTATTACTGTATGGCTTATATTGAAATATGCAACCTGTCATTACCTTACTAGCATGCGCAGTAGCGGGCACTATGTGTGCTGTAGTCTTAGGAGACGTTCTGTTTTGCCTCCGCCTTGTGTTTCACTCAGCCATTCCTTGCAAGGAAACTCGTACCTTTGACCATTTTCGTCCGTTACCGTGATCTGGAGTTTTGAAGAATAAAGCTTAAATGCTTTTTTTTTTGCCTTGTTTGTACCTTAGGCTTCTAAACCCTTAGCCTGCGTTTCAGACACCCCTTTGAGTCACATACCCATATCAGCTACTAATGCCGTCCAGTGACGTCACTACTACTTTGCTTTAATTCATGCAAAAAACAAAACACGATTTTCAACTGGCAAAAAAAGAAATATCGTCCGGAAAACTAAATCGTACATAATTGGTTTATTCGTAAATCGTGATTCATGTTAAACGTTCAAACTGTTAACTACATGCAATACTCTGAACGAATCTTTTGCTTTGTATAGCGCCATAATTCAGCAATCAAACATGTTCGCGTTCGAAAATTTGCTAGCTCGACAGAAGCTAGTTATAAATCTCACAAAGCGGCTCCCTAAATGTAAACCTACCGTCTTTCCGCATCGATTCTTTGTTTGTCAAAGGTTAGGGCTTTTCTACTTTTTACAACAAAGATTGTCGAAATTTTGAACTTCACGTAAGCATTCATAATTAAACATAATTATGCGAATGTTCGGACAATCAACCAATCAAAACCACTACCCGGTTTTCGGGTAGTGACGTCACTGGACGGCATCAACTGCTCGTCGATTCAGACGTCCCTGATGGGAGTATGCGACTCGAAGGGATGTCTGAAATTCAAGCTACTAAAGCCTATGAAGACTGGAAAACATTGTGACGATGTAACAACATTTTCTTGGTATAATGTGGTTAAACTGATTTGCGTCCGTGACATTTTTGTAAAAGATTTAACGTAGGTTTATTTAACTAGTATT